>NW_027507788.1:226565618-226653118 GCF_037356315.1 Lithobates pipiens
CTGATTGTTCTGGGCTCTCGGTAGGGCAGGCTGCCGGTGTATTCTGCATAATTGAGGGATCATTGTCCGGGAGATAAGTAATAACCGGCAGACGGTGATCACTGACAGCGGATAATTGGCAGCACGAGAGCTGCACGCGTCAGGGACAGATGGGAGCACCCCTCCCCTCCCCCCTCCCTCCTACCATCCCACCATCCCATCCTTCCCATCCTCACCCAGCTCGTCCTCATATCCTCTCCGATCTCCTTCCCAGCACAACTACAGACCGGACACCCCGGGACAGGTAGGTGGTCATCATACTATTTATATTTCCATATTTATTTGGAACACAACAGGAGAGAACAAATGTACATTTTACATATTCATTGAAGGCAATGAAAGTCTGATCTGACAGCAATTTATGGTATGAAATGATACCGAATAATTTCTTTGTGATCTCTGTGTGCGATATGTGTGATCGGTGTGGGGGGGGGGGGTGTCCAATAATTTCCATGTTCTATACGGAAGCTTCATTCTGGGGATCGGGACTGATGAGCTCCTCAGAGTCTGTATTGTTAATAATTTCTATTCCTCACTATCCCTCCATCCATCCGTTTGTGTATTCTCTCTATTAGCTTATCTATAGGCATCTATTCATATATAGAAGTATATCTTCTAGATATCGATCTCCATTTGCACTATCGCTTCTCTCTCTCCTCAATTCATTTATGTATCTCGCTATCCGTCTATCTTTATCCATCGAATCTATGTACTATTCTCTCTATTCCAAATCATTTTATGCTTCCATTTCTCTCTATTTAGATTTGTCTTCTGCCCATCTATCCAATCATTTATCTATCTATCTATCTATCTATCTACTATCTAATCTATCTATCTTATCTATCTATCCCCTCCTCTCTCTCTCCCCATTTCTCCCCCCTTTTCTCCCCCCCCCCACTTCCCATCTCTCTCTGTATCTCTCTCTCCTTCTCTTTCCCCATCTCTCTCTCTCCTCTCCTTCTCTCCCTCTATTCCCATCTCCCCCTTCTCTCTCCCCATTTCTCTCTCTCTCTCTCAGTCTCCCTCATTTTCTCTCTCTCTTCTCTCTCTCCTTCTCTTCCCCCCCCCTCTCTCTCTCCTTCTCTTTCCCCCTCTATCTCTCTCTCTCTCTCTCTCTCTCCCCTTCTCTTTCCCCATCTCTCTCTCTCTCTTTCTCTCTCTCTCTCCTTCTCTTTCCCCCTCTATCTCTCTCTTTTCTCTCTCTCTCCTTCTCTTTCCCCATCTCTCTCTCTCTCTCTCTCTCTCTCTCTCTCTCTCTCTCTCTCCTTCTCTCTCTCTCTCTCTCCCTTCTCTTTCCCCATCTCTCTCTCTCCTTCTCTTTCCCCCTCTATCTCTCTCGCCTTCTCTTTCCCCATCTCTCTCTCTCTCCTCTCTATCTCTCTCTCTCTTCTCTCTCTCTCTCTCTCTCTCCCCTTCTCTTTCCCCATCTCTCTCTCTCTTCTCTTTCCCCCTCTATCTCTCTCTCCTTCTCTTTCCCCATCTCTCTCTCTCCTTCTCTATCTCTCTCTCTCTTCTCTCTCTCTCTCTCTCTCCCCTTCTCTCTCCCCTTCTCTTTCCCCATCTCTCTCTCTCTCTCTCTCTCTCTCTCTCTCTCCTTCTCTTTCCCCCTCTATCTCTCTCTCTTCTCTCTCTCCCCTTCTCTTTCCCCATCTCTCTCTCTCCTTCTCTTTCCCCATCTCTCTCTCTCTCTCTCTCTCTCTCTCTCTCTCTCCTTGTCACCTCCAGACTTCACCTGTACAGGTGAATAGACTCTCTGTAACACCCACAATGTTCCAGTCCTTTTTTTTCCAGTTATTATCACATGGCCAATGCAGGGCAAATGCATTCTATTCTCCTCGCACATCTTCAGATTAGTCATACAATCTGATCTGCCATAAAAACCGTAGCCAGGTGTATGTAGTCATTGTATGACCTCAGGACGCCTCTTTTATACTACCCCAGACTATTATTATGTCATTCCAATTGTGTTTTCATGCAGACTTGTATGTATCACTTATGGCCAGGAAATTGCATCTGGGACCTTTAATAATTAACATGTACGCTCTGCAGGTAAACGAATAGGGGCTGATTTACTAAAGGCAAATAGGTTGTTCATATCCTTGCAAAGCGCAACTTCCCTCGAATCGTAAACAGCCTATTTATCTTTAGTAAATCAAGCTCAGTCAATCAAATCTCTGCAATTTATAACAGACATCAAGATATAGCACTATAGATTGCATTCCTCATAATTAATAAGATGTATAACAATATTGTAGGATGTCTTTATTTTGGCAAATGCGTGTTGATCTGCTCATGACTGACCTCTGAGCCCAATATAGTCCCTATTATTACAGCTTGCATGCCCTCCACCAGCATTGTCACATAGGAGGCCAGCAGATGGGTCTGGTCTGGGGGACTCAGCAACCCCCTTCAGTGATATTAAACAGGGATGAGCTGTCAGAGAGCTGCACGCGTCTCCAATCACAGCAGATGTCTCCATAGGGGCCCATCATGTCCCATGACCTGACCGAGCATTCCCTCACACTGCCATTATTACCCCTGCCATACCATGCGCATAGCCTCTGTTATACCATGCAAGATAGAGGGGAAGAAAGAACTGAAGGACTAAAGAGACAACGGGAAAAGAGAGAGAGAGAGAGAGAGAGAGAGAGAGAGGAAAAAGATAGATAGAGGAATAGAAAGAGAGAAAGGGGAGAGAAGGAGAGATTTGGGAATAGAAAGAGGCAGATGAATAGAAAGGGGGAGAGATGGGAAGAGAGAGAGAGAGACAGAGGTAGAGACAATGGGGGAGAGAAAAAGAGAGAAAGGAAGAAAGAGAAATATAGAGGTATAGATACAAGACAGAGGAGCGAAAAAGAAGTAGGAAGGGAGAGATGGAAACAGAGAGGGAAATAAGATTATTGTAAAAAAAAAAAGGATATCTGTGAAAGAAGAATAAGAAAGGCAGATGGGAAGAAAGAGAAACATATAACAGGAAAAACGAAAGAAAGAAAAAAGAGAGAAGGGGGGGGGGGGGGGAGAAAGAGAGGGAAGAAAGAGAAAAAAGAGAGGGAAATAGATAAAAAGTTGAAAGAGAGAAAGAAAAGGATAGAAAGAGAAAAAGAGGGAGAAATATAGAGAAGTAGATACAAGACAGAGGAGGGAAAAAAATGAGGGAGGGAGAGATGGAATCAGGGAAGGAAAATACGATTATTGTAAAAGAAGGGATATCTGTGAAAGAATAATAAGAAAGGGAGATGGGAAGAAAGAAAGAAAGAAAGAAAGAAAGAAAGAAAGAAAGAAAGAAAGAAAGAAAGAAAGAAAATGAATGAGAGAGAGAGAAAAGAGGGGGGGGGGGAAGAAAAAGACAGGGATTGAGAGAGAATGAAAGAGAAAAAAGAGAGGGACAGAGAGATAATAAGTGAAAGAGTGAAAGAAGGGGAGAGAGAAAGAGAAAGAAAAAAAATTAAATGAGGATAGAAATAGAAAAGAGGTAGCAAGAGGAAGAAAGGGAGAGACAGAGAGAGAGAATGGGAGAAAAAGAGAGAGAAAAATAGGAAAGGAGAGAGGGAGTAAATGGGGCAGGGAGATAATTAGAGAAAGGATGGAAATATACAAAGAGATATTATCTCTTGAAAGCAAAGCCACCTGCCATAGCATGTCAGATAGAGGGAGAAAGGGATTGAATGAGGCAGGAAAGAATACTTGCTGGAAGCAGAGCTCCCCTGTCATTCCATGGAGGACTGAAGAATAAGGACAGGGAGAGAATTAGAGAGAAGATAGAGGTACTGGGCCTGCTTTACTAAAACTGGGGAGTGCAAAAAATCTGGTGCAGTTCTGCATAGAAACCAATCAGCTTCCTTTTTTTTTTCGACAAAGCTTATATGAACAAGCTGAAGTTAGAAGCTGATTGGCTATAATGCAGAGCTTCACCAGATTTTGCACTTTCAAGTTTTAATAAATCAACCCCACTATATACAAAGAAGAGAAAGAGATAATGATAAATCACTCCAAATCTACATCATATCCAGTTCATTGTGTCTTTACACTTCATTTTTGTGTGTTAATGTTCTATCATGTAAAAGAAAAAAAAAAAAAACCTTGAATCCATCTAGATGTAGCGATCAAATGAATGCAAGTTTAGAAATGTATCTCAGCTGCCTCCAATTATGATATATTCCCACGTGTAAACTTGGTTTTTATATGTATACATTCTGTGGGTTATTTTGGTTACTTTTCAGTTTAGCAACATAAAAAAAAAAAGTTAGTAACATTGCTAATAAAATATTTCCCATCTCCTTTTTATGGCAAAATAGTGCTAACTATATAGATATTAACATTCTCTGTGTCTATTATCTATAGTATCTGTAGTATAGGAGATAAAATCCATGCTCTCACACTGAAGACAAAGCCTGACTCTCAAGCTAGTTTGACATTTTCTAATATTGAAAATCTGTGCCTGAGGCTATGCTTTGGGCAGCTGCATGTATGGCATGGCTTAGTGTATTGTAAGTGGCACATTCTGCAAAAAAGGGGCAGATGGGGCAGTTGCAACGCCATGGCGTCTGCTTAATCTATAGCCATGGGGGCAGATGGGGCAAGTGTGACGTCATAGCGTCACTTTTCTCTATAGTGATACCCCCGAGTAACCCCACCCCCTTGTGGTCCTGCCCCCTCCACATAGCCTGCTCAACCCTTCCCTAATTTGGAGGCTTGTATACAACAGGTTTGGTGCAGTCTTTATCTGGGTGTGGTATTAACCCTTTATTCCCTGGAGTATCTGGCGTCTGAATACCATATGTGAATGCAAATCATATCACATGGGAGTGGGGTGATGGTGGGGAATGGGGGGGGGGGGGGGGGCTTCCACTAGTAACAAAGGATCAGGTGAACTCCCTATGCACACAATCGGGATGCATATAAAAGTATGGAGTTATGTCATTCAAATGCTTGAAACATGTATGTTTTCATTGATCGGATACAACTAGCACACCATTTATATAATAAAAGTATATTATTTTATTTTCTAGAGCTTATTATGGTTTAGGTGCATCTGTTTATGGATATTTTCTAGCTGGTTCCCTAAAGTACACCAGGCAGAGCTTCACCCTTTTGCAGGTTATGGATGGGGATTCTGCCAGTGCTCCCTCCATTGAGCTCTATGGGGTATAGAAATAAGCTGTCCACAGCTGCTGGGTGCTGAAATGATTCCTGGCTGGACCCCAATACAACTCTATGGAATGATGTAGTCCCATAATTCACAATATCACCCCTCTGTTTCCAAATCTACCTGGCTACATCAACTTTTGAATTGTCTTATTTTCCGGTAATTCTACTTTTGCCAACTTTTTAAAGAAGAATCTAATAATACAGAGCATGGTTAGCATTTTATGGCTCATACCCTACAAGTGTCATTGCCATGATAGTGATAATGGGTATATGGTTTGCAGGAGGTCAGGGGATGGCAGTTCTATAAAACAAGAGGGTGAGGCTGTTGTCTGCGTATATAGAATCTGTTGAAAGCTTGTCGATTTACTAAAGACAAATAGACTGGTGCACTTTTTACAAGGGAGAGTGTATTTTGCAAGGGAATTTTTTTTTCTCACAGCTTAGTGAATGAGATTAAACTTTTCTGACTTGCATCATTCAATCATGTGTGAGCAAAATGTGGTTGAGTATTGCTTGCAAAGTGAAATTGCCACATTCAATTTTCCAAATTCCCTTACAGGGTGCAGTTTCCCTTGCAAACGTGTACAACCTTTAGCAAATTATTATTATACAGGATTTATATAGCGCCGACAGTTTACGCAGCGCTTTACAACATTAGGGCAGACATTACAATTACAATACAATTCAATACAGGGGGGGATCAGAGGGCCCTGCTCTTTAGAGCTTACAATCAAGGAGATCAGCCCCAATATGCAGCGCATGCCTATGAGCCCGCAGGGGGACACAAAATCAAGATCTGGTACTTGTACACTATAGGGAGGTACTGCTTTACAAGGAGAAATGTTCTCAAATACCTATTCTTCTTTTATGTCACCTTTTTAAGATAAAAAGTTTTATGTTTTTTCTGCTTCTAGTGTGCATGGAGACTAAAGCTCTGCTGATTTCCATCATCCATTCAAGTGAGCAAAAAAATAAAAAATGCTGCTTTTTTATGTGATTGAGTATTCTTTGCAAAGTGAAATTGCACCTCATTCACTTTTGCAAATTCCCTTGCAAGGTTTTAGCAAATCAGCCCCTATATGGTATAATATTATAATATGGAGCAATAAATAAAAGCTTATTGTTGCAGGAGAGATTGCCCAAAGAGCATCAGTACATACGAATACTAGGATAGCCATGCACCCACCCCTTCCCAAAATCCTCCATTGAGCATAGGTGTTTCTTTGTTGTCCAGAGCAATTCTACCAGCACGAATAACCTAAAGAGGGAACTTGACTGGTGACTATTGGATGCACACTGTTTTGTGTAATCATTGCTCACTGACTATTGCACTTGACAGGATTCATAAGGAGCAATATATCAGCAGGCACAAATCTGGAATTTCCAGATTATTATTTATCAGTTATCATCAGTGTATGCCTATCTATGAGTTATGAGAAATGACAAGCTTATTACAATAATATTGTAATGAGTACATGTACTTTATCATTATATATTTTATTAGGATTTACTTTATTATGATATATTTTATTCCGATACATTTTATTATTATATATTGTATTATCATATATTTTATTATCATATATATTTTATTATTATATATTGTATTATGATATATTTTATTATGATACATTTTATTATTATATATTGTATTATGATATATTTTATTATCATATATATTTTATTATTATATATTGTACTATGATATATTTTATTATCATATATATTTTATTATTATATATTGTACTATGATATATTTTATTATCATATATATTTTTATTATTATATATTGTACTATGATATATTTTATTATGATACATTTTATTATTATATATTGTATTATCATATATTTTATTATCATATATTTTTTATTATTATATATTGTAGTATGATATATTTTATTATCATATATATTTTATTATTATATATTGTATTATCATATATTTTATTATGATACATTTTATTATTATATATTGTATTATGATATATTTATTATCATATATATTTTATTATTATATATTGTACTATGATATATTTTATTATGATACATTTTATTATGATACATTTTATTATGATACATTTTATTATTATATATTGTATTATCATATATTTTATCATCATATATATTTTACTATTGCTGAATCTGAATGGCTCAGACAACCAATGTCTCCCCCCCCCCCCATAGTAGATAATGAGATACAGGAGGCCCGTGCTCTGCACGCGTCCGAATTGTCGGCAGATGGTGATGGGGCTTCCTGAGGATTTCCTGCGACAAATTCCCTCACTTCAATGTCCCCGGGGGTCGCACAATGGGGGGCTCTAATCATGCACGCGCCGTTACAGAGGAAGTAGGCGCCAATATAGTAAATCAGGCGCTGGGCACTGGAGAAAGGATTGTCGGGGATCCCCAGCCTAAATATTCCCATTGCTTAATGAGCCTATAGTATTAGATAGGTATGAGAGATCTAGTGAAAATAGATGTTTAATGGGTCTAACATTAGATGGGAGAGATCTAATTAAAAAAAAAATAAAAATAGCGTTGAATTTAAGAAATCAGGTGCAGATACAGTAAAAGGGACGCTGGAGTATGAAAAGTGACCCCACAGAAGATCTCCAGCCTTAAAGAGTTTAATTAGTATTATTTTGAGGGCCCATTCACACCATTCACAACATTCACACCAGCCACTGCAGATTTTTGACTGCATATTCGCTTGACACGCTTCAACGCCTCTTGCATGAGTTTTGCGCTGCATTTGCAGTCCATTTTTCTGTATACGTTTTTGGGCATGGCTTTCTTGGCTTAGGGTGCATTTGGGATGCAGGAAAATGCTACTAAAGACAAACAGGCTGTTCACTTTGAATGGAAATATTCCCTTAGTTTAGTGAATGAGGTGAAGACTTGCTGACCTCCATCATCCTATCATGTGCACTGGGTCCTCTCTGTGAATTTTCACCACTTCACTAAGGCAATATTCCCTTGCAAAAATGATCAGCCTGCTTGCCTTTAGTAAATAAGGTAGGTGCTCATCCAGTAAATTAGGTGCTAATAGTAACATTGAAAAAATGGCTAAAAAGTGAATGAAAATGAATACCCCTCCTTGTCTATCGCCCTATCCTGGGAGCTTTACCCAGGAATCCTCTCCCTCAACATACCTGGGGGAGATTTTGTAGGTTGTTTCCGCATTGTCTTCCTTTGCTCCCTGGGCAGGTAGTGATATTGTAGACTGATACATTTCCTTTTTTTTCTAATGGAAATCAACAATCTTTAGGTTTCTGAAACTGATGAGAGAAAAAAAGAAATGAAATAGCAGTCAAGCTGATGTAGACTAGAAGATGAAACACGAGTTCTGGTTGGCTGCCAGGGGTAGCAGATGCAGAATATAAGAGGGATGTGATCTGCACCCTTTATTTGGAATACTAATTATAATATGTCATTAGCAGCCAAGCAGATGTCTGCTTTTATTCCCTGGGCTGGGATAGACAGGTCAAAGTTGGAAGCTGATTGGTTGCTGTAGGCAACAGAGGATTTTAAACTGGCATTTGAAAAAAACAAGGGGGGGGGGGTAGTAACGGTTATATGCAAAGTAGATGTTTTCAGCACGCGTCCCTAACCCCCCCCCCCCCCCCCCACACCATCCCTATTAATATCCATCCATTGTCCTCCTGTCCTCCCCTCCAGACAATCCCTCTGTGACCCCCCCTCCCCTCCCCCTCCCCCTCCCTTGCGGCGTGTGCCCAGTATGGCATTGTAGATAACCTGCTCACTGCTGAAGATCTTTAATGTTGTATTAACATTATAACGATTTCTCTTTTGTTTTCATATAAAGAAAGCAACAAAGCGTCTGAAGACCATCTGTGCGGGGCCTGGGGGCCCAGGGGCCCGGAGTATGAGAAGAGGAGGGAAACATATTTCCCATGGTGTCAGTAAATGGGGGGAGGGGCGGACTGCTGCAACAGGCACTGACCCCCCCCCCCCCCCAATCACACCCCCTGCCTGATAATTCTACTTATCACAACGTGTTACACCGGAATATTATACAATATATCACTTCTCATCACAAAGTATTATACAAAGTATTACATCTTGTCACAAAGTATTCAGAACACACAACTGAGTCTATGGGCGACATTGAAATACAGCAGAAGTGTTGTGTGAAGTGTTTGTCTTCCGTGTTTTGATGATAAACAAATTGAATACATAATGCTTAACCACTTCTTTCCCTTTTCTTCTTCTCTTTATTCCATCTCTTCTCCCTTCTCTATCACCCCTTCTCTATCACCCCCATCTCTATCACACCTTCTCTATCACCCCTTCTCTATCACCCCATCTCTATCACACCTTCTCTATCACCCCTTCTCTATCACCCCTTCTCTATCAACCCCTTCTCTATCACCTCTTCTCTATCACCCCTTCTCTATCACCCCTTCTCTATCACCCCATCTCTATCACCCCTTCTCTATCACCCCTTCTCTATCACCCCTTCACCCCTTCTCTATCACCCCTTCTCTATCACCCCATCTCTATCACCCCTTCTCTATCACCCCTTCTCTATCACCTCTTCTCTATCACCCCTTCTCTATCACCCCTTCTCTATCACCCCATCTCTCTCCTATTCCTTTGTTTTCATCCCCTCTGCCAGTTACTGCTCCTCTTTCCTCACATCCAACTTAAGATATATAATTATTTTCCTCTTTCTTTTCTATCTTTTTCTTCCTCATTCTTCATTCTTCTTTCAACAGATTTCCCTTCTTTTTACAATAATCTTATTTTCTTTCCCCTGGTTCCATCTCTCTCTCCCACCTTCTCTCTCTCCCACTGCCTTTCCCTCTGTTTTTCTCTTTCAATTTCTCTCTCTCTCTGTCTATTCCCCCTCTGTCTCCCCCCCTCTCTCTCTATTCCTCTCGCTTCCCCTCTTTCTCTCTCTCTATTTCCCTCTCTTCTCCCCCTCTCTCTCTATTCCTCTCGCTTCCCTCTTCTCTCTCTATTTCCTCTCTCTCTCTCCCCCCTCTCTCTTCCTCTCCCTCTCTATTCCCCCTCTCTCTATTTTTTCTCTCTCGCTCTCTCTCCCCCCCTCTCCCCCCCCTCTCTCTCTCTTCCCCCTCTCTCTATTCCTCTCTCTTCCCCCTCTTTCTCTCTCTATCTCTCTCTCTCTCCCCTCTCTCTATCCCCCCCTCTCTCTCTTTCTCTTCCCGCTCTCTCTCTCTTCCCTCTCTCTCTCTATTCCCCCCCCCTCTCTCTCTCTCTCTCTCTCTCTCTCTCTCTCTCTTCCCGCTCTCTCTCTCTCTCTCTTCCCTCTCTCTCTCTATTCCCCCCATCTCTCTCTCTCTCTTCCCCTCTCTCTCTCCCTCTCTCTCTCTCTTCCCCCTCTCTCTCTCCCCCCCTCTCTCTCTCTCTTCCCCCTCTCTCTCTCTATTCCTCTTTCTCTCTCTTTTTCTCTCTTTTTTCACCCTTATATGCCTAATTTTCTTCTCATCTCCCCTTCTTCATTCTTCTTTTACAGATTTCCTTTTTTTTTTCCAATAATCTTATTTTCCTTCTCTGGTTCCATCTCTCTTCCCCTTCATCTCTTTCTCTTCCTCTCCTCTCTGTCTTTTATCTCCCTGTCTCTATTTCTCTATCTTCCTTTTACTCTTTTTCTTCCTCCCACTGTCTTTCCCTATTTCTATCCCCCCCCCCCTTCTCCATCTCTCTCCCTCTTTTTATTCCTTTATCTCTGTTTGTCTCTCTTTCGATTCCCCTCCCCCCCCCCCCCCCATTACCTCTTTTTCTTTCTCTCTCTCTAGATCTCTTTATATCTCTCCCACTGTTTTCCCTCTGTCTCTTTCTTTCCCCCTCTCTCTCTCTCTCTCTCTCTCTATTTCTCTCCCTTTATCTCCCCCCCCATCTATTTCAATCTTTTCTTCTAGCTTTCTCTTCTTTTTCCTTCTATTTTCTTTTTCATCTCTCTCCCTTCCACGCTTCTCTGCTTTTCCCATCTCTTCCTATTTGTCTTTTTATTTCCTTCATTCTTTCCTTCTTCTTCTTCTTCTTTTTATTCTTCCTCTGTTTTTCTCTCGTCTGTTCTTTTATTTTGTCTCCTTGTTTTTTTTTATCTTTGTATTTTCTATTTTCCAGTCGCAATCCCCCTGGAGGTCACAGCCTTTCCTCTGGCCTGAATTCCAGCCTGGTGAGGGACAGGAGAAGACACAAGCCTTGCACGCGCCGGGGACCAGCAGATGGAGGAGCCCGGCCCATTGTCACCCGTTATCTATTTATCATTTAATCCTCCTGTCGTGTTAACAAGCTCTATTGTGTGTGGTGCAGTCATTGCTATTGACACGTTCACTGTTTGCCTGTCAGATGAATGAGTCCTTATGAGCACAGAGAGAGAGACAGATATGGTGAAGAATGGTCCTCATGTGTGAGCTTTCCCATAGAAGAACCTGCTATCACAGATCTTGTGGAGCTGACTGAAAAGAAAAAAAATATTTACACACACACACACACACACACACAGACACACATATATATATATATATATATATATATACACACACACACACACACACACACACACACACACACACACACTGATCAACCATAACATTATGACCACCCACCTAATATTGAGTATGGCCACCTTTTGCTAAAGCAGCCCTGACCCATTGAGGCACGGACAGCAAAGTACAGGCATACCCCACTTTTAAGTACACAATGGGGTATAGTTACTAAAGCTGGAAAGTGCAAAACCAGGCTCAGTTCTGCATAGAAACCAATGAGCTTCTAACCCCAGCTTATTCAATTAAGCTTTGGTAATAAAACCTGGAAGCTCATTGGTTTCTATGCAGAACTGGGCCTGATTTTGCACTTTACAACTTTAGTAAATAATCCCCCATTGTGTACTTAAAAGTGGGGTATGCCCGTAGCATCCATATGAATGGCAGGAGGAGCCAAGGTTTCCCAGCAGAACATTGCCCAAAGCATCACACTGCCTCTGCCAACTTGCCTTCTTATACCGAATCCTAGTGCCATCTCTTCCACAGGTAAGTGATGCACCCGCCCATCCACATGTTGGAAAATAAAATGTTATTTATCAGACTGGGCCACCTTCTTACATTGCTCCGTATAGTCCAGTTCTTATGTTCATGTGACCAGTGTAAAAGCTTTTGGCTGTGGACATGGGTCACCATGGGCTTTGCAGCCCTGTACACAACAAACCCAGATGCCCATTTTTTCTGCTTTCACCCAGGCATGTACTGGCCATTGGGACTACCGGGAGTTTCCCGGTGGGCCGATGGCTCAGTGGGCCACTCTGATGTAAGGGGGCTGGTGATGGGACACTCTGATGTAAGGGGGCTGGTGATGGGACACTCTGATGTAAGGGGGCTGGTGATGGGACACTCTGATGTAAGGGGGCTGATGATGGGACACTCTGATGTAAGGGGGCTGATGATGGGACACTCTGATGTAAGGGGGCTGCTGATGGGACACTCTGATGTAAGGGGCTGGTGATGGGACACTCTGATGTAAGGGGGCTGATGATGGGACACTCTGATGTAAGGGGCTGCTGATGGGACACTCTGAAGTAAGGGGCTGGTGATGGGACACTCTGATGTAAGGGGGCTGGTGATGGGACACTCTGATGTAAGGGGTGCTGATGGGACACTCTGATATAAGGGGGCTGGTGATGGGACACTCTGATGTAAGGGAGCTGGTGATGGGACACTCTGATGTAAGGGGGCTGCTGATGGGACACTCTGATGTAAGGGGGTGGTGATGGGACACTCTGATGTAAGGGAGCTGGTGATGGGACACTCTGATGTAAGGGGGCTGGTGATGGGACACTCTGATGTAAGGGGGCTGGTGATGGGACACTCTGATGTAAGGGGACTGGTGATGGGACACTCTGATGTAAGGGGGCTAGTGATGGGACACTCTGATGTAAGGGGGCTGGTGATGGGACACTCTGATGTAAGGGAGCTGGTGATGGGACACTCTGATGTAAGGTGGCTGGTGATGGGACACTCTGATGTAAGGGAGCTGGTGATGGGACACTCTGATGTAAGGGGGCTGGTGATGGGACACTCTGATGTAAGGGGGCTAGTGATGGGACACTCTGATGTAAGGGAGCTGGTGATGGGACACTCTGATGTAAGGTGGCTGGTGATGGGACACTCTGATGTAAGGGGGCTGATGATGGGACACTGATGTAAGGGGGCTGCTGATGGGACACTCTGATGTAAGGGGGCTGGTGATGGGACACTCTGATGTAAGGGGGCTGATGATGGGACACTCTGATGTAAGGGGCTGCTGATTGGACACTCTGAAGTAAGGGGCTGGTGATGGGACACTCTGATGTAAGGGAGCTGGTGATGGGACACTCTGATGTAAGGGAGCTGGTGATGGGACACTCTGATGTAAGGGAGCTAGTGATGGGACACTCTGATGTAAGGGGGCTGGTGATGGGACACTCTGATGTAAGGGAGCTGGTGATGGGACACTCTGATGTAAGGGGGCTGGTGATGGGACACTCTGATGTAAGGGAGCTGGTGATGGGACACTCTGATGTAAGGGGGCTGGTGATGGGACACTCTGATGTAAGGGGGCTAGTGATGGGACACTCTGATGTAAGGGGGCTGGTGATGGGACACTCTGATGTAAGGGGGCTGGTGATGGGACACTCTGATGTAAGGGGGCTGATGATGGGACACTCTGATGTAAGGGGGCTGATGATGGGACACTCTGATGTAAGGGGGCTGCTGATGGGACACTCTGATGTAAGGGGCTGGTGATGGGACACTCTGATGTAAGGGGGCTGATGATGGGACACTCTGATGTAAGGGGCTGCTGATGGGACACTCTGAAGTAAGGGGCTGGTGATGGGACACTCTGATGTAAGGGGGCTGGTGATGGGACACTCTGATGTAAGGGGTGCTGATGGGACACTCTGATATAAGGGGGCTGGTGATGGGACACTCTGATGTAAGGGAGCTGGTGATGGGACACTCTGATGTAAGGGGGCTGCTGATGGGACACTCTGATGTAAGGGGGTGGTGATGGGACACTCTGATGTAAGGGAGCTGGTGATGGGACACTCTGATGTAAGGGGGCTGGTGATGGGACACTCTGATGTAAGGGGGCTGGTGATGGGACACTCTGATGTAAGGGGACTGGTGATGGGACACTCTGATGTAAGGGGGCTAGTGATGGGACACTCTGATGTAAGGGGGCTGGTGATGGGACACTCTGATGTAAGGGAGCTGGTGATGGGACACTCTGATGTAAGGTGGCTGGTGATGGGACACTCTGATGTAAGGGAGCTGGTGATGGGACACTCTGATGTAAGGGGGCTGGTGATGGGACACTCTGATGTAAGGGGGCTAGTGATGGGACACTCTGATGTAAGGGAGCTGGTGATGGGACACTCTGATGTAAGGTGGCTGGTGATGGGACACTCTGATGTAAGGGGGCTGATGATGGGACACTGATGTAAGGGGGCTGCTGATGGGACACTCTGATGTAAGGGGGCTGGTGATGGGACACTCTGATGTAAGGGGGCTGATGATGGGACACTCTGATGTAAGGGGCTGCTGATTGGACACTCTGAAGTAAGGGGCTGGTGATGGGACACTCTGATGTAAGGGAGCTGGTGATGGGACACTCTGATGTAAGGGAGCTGGTGATGGGACACTCTGATGTAAGGGAGCTAGTGATGGGACACTCTGATGTAAGGGGGCTGGTGATGGGACACTCTGATGTAAGGGAGCTGGTGATGGGACACTCTGATGTAAGGGGGCTGGTGATGGGACACTCTGATGTAAGGGAGCTGGTGATGGGACACTCTGATGTAAGGGGGCTGGTGATGGGACACTCTGATGTAAGGGGGCTAGTGATGGGACACTCTGATGTAAGGGGGCTGGTGATGGGACACTCTGATGTAAGGGAGCTGGTGATGGGACACTCTGATGTAAGGTGGCTGGTGATGGGACACTCTGATGTAAGGGAGCTGGTGATGGGACACTCTGATGTAAGGGTGCTGATGGGACACTCTGATGTAAGGGGGTTGGTGATGGGACACTCTGATGTAAGGGGGCTCGTGATGGGACACTCTGATGTAAGGGAGCTGGTGATGGGACACTCTGATGTAAGGGAGCTGGTGATGGGACACTCTGATGTAAGGGTGCTGATGGGACACTCTGATGTAAGGTGGCTGGTGATGGGACACTCTGATGTAAGGGAGCTGGTGATGGGACACTCTGATGTAAGGGGGCTGGTGATGGGACACTCTGATGTAAGGGGGCTGGTGATGGGACACTCTGATGTAAGGGGGCTGGTGATGGGACACTCTGATGTAAGGTGGCTGGTGATGGGACACTCTGATGTAAGGGGGCTGGTGATGGGACACTCTGATGTAAGGGAGCTGGTGATGGGACACTCTGATGTAAGGGGGCTGGTGATGGGACACTCTGATGTAAGGGGGAGCTGATGGGACACTCTGATGTAAGGGGGCTGGTGATGGGACACTCTGATGTAAGGGGGTGCTGATGGGACACTCTGATGTAAGGGGTGTTGTTGGGACACTCTGATGTAAGGGGGTGCTGATGGGACACTCAAAATGTAAGTGGGCCGGTCTGGATGAAGTCCAGGGCCAAATTTCTGTCCCAGTCCAGCCCTGCTTTCACCAAATCAACCTTAAGGACAACATGTTAACTTATTGCCTACTGTACCCCACCATTTTTCATTGTAATGAGATAGTTATGGCTGATCGGTGTGTGTGTGTATATATATATATATATATATATATATATATATATATATACACATACACAGCAGGTTTGGTAAAAACATGATAGTGGGCCATACAGCCTAAGCTGTAATTTCCATTCAGCATCAACACTCCACAGACCTATCAATAATCAATATCATCTAGAAGAATTGAGGGGGACGAATCAAAGGAGTCTAGGAATATTATAAAGATGTGTATTAAGGTGTGAGCACCCTAATTATAAAAAACAAAAACAAAAAAGAATATACCCTGCAATTGTAGGGCACATATAATCAACCTATAGGGTGAAACTATAAGGTGACCATCCAGCTCCTGTAATTGGTATGTGTAGTTCAGCAAGAAGTACCTCCCTTAAAAAAGTTGCACATTTTGCAGATGAAAGCACATGGTTTGGTTGGTTGTGCCCCATGGGGTAATTCCAGAATTCAGTCAAAAAGGTTGACCACAAAGTGGAAAACTCCAGTTATTAAACACAATTCACCTGAATCTATATTTTACATTTGCAGTCACCTTGCCCAGCCTCTGCCATGCTCACCAGTTCTCCAAATAGTTGCCAATATCTATTTTCTGAAGTGTTCTGAATCAAAGTCTGAAATATTTTGTATATTCGGGGATGATGGCAATAACATGCTGCTCTAGATGAGTCTACGCATTTCTTTCAAAGTCAGAGAACCGTGAGACTGTACATACAGTCATGGGACAAGAGGCTGCAGCTCCACCTGGAAACACCAACAAAATCCTATTGAATCCAGCTGCAAATGAAAAGATATGGGAGTTAGGTTGCTGGAATTTCTGTGTGCTTCCATTACAAGGTAAAGGGTATTTGAGGAAAAAATAATAATAAAAATAAATAAATAAACATTGCATAATTTATAAACCCTTTATTGAAATGGCACATGGCTATGGTAGAGTTGATCAAGGTGGTGAATACCAATCTGGTTGTGTCTCATATCCATTCAACAGCTTGCAATCACACTACAGTATCTCAAAGGAAAATCACATAATGTGTACATTACATTTTTGGCAATTTATAAGGAAAAAAAAAAAAAAAATTCCGGACGCCATCAATAAACACATCCAATGTAGGGAAGTTCCAAACCCAAGAAAAATAGGGTGGGGGAGCGGATACTATGGACTTACCCTGGTGCATAAGGTGAACAAGCTAAAATGGTTTTAACAAGTTTTGTTCATACAAGCATTCAATTAAAATACATAAATGCAATATGATTTAAAGTATATAATAAAATGTCTCTCTTTTGAATGGAGGGTCCCAAAGGCTTAGCATTGCCATGTGTAGTGTATGGGGAGTCTTCATCTTGTTGCTGCCAATACGCGTTTCACAGGGGGGAAAACCTGCTTCCTCAGGAGCACTTTAAGGCATAATAATCTGGAAAGGTATTCACAAAGTACCTTTTGTATTGTACTTGTAATTGCGTTGTCCCCCCTTATACATTGTAAAGTGCTGCATAAACTGTTGGCGCTATATAAATCGTGTATAATAATAATAATAGTATGCAAAAATCATTATAACAATGCAATGCAGAACATAGTTCTGCATTACTCTATTTATATAGATCTATCTATCTATCTATCTATCTATCTATCTATCTATCTATCTATCTATCTATCTATCTATCTATCTATCTATCTATCAATATATATATATATATATATATATATATATATATATATATATATATACCAACAGGGGTGGACTGACAACTCATGGGGCCCCCGGGCAATAGGATATTATGGGGCCCCCAGGCAATAGATGTTGGCCACACAGTATACACACACACATACAGTATATACACACACACACACACATACAGTATACACACACACACACACACATACAGTATACACACACACACACACACACATACAGTATACACACACAGACACACAATATACATACACACAATGAAAAGGTACTGGAGAGGTGGGGCAGCTATAATCTTGGGATTTAAAAAAAAAAGCATAGATTTTTACATACTGCGCCTAGTTTAATTGAGACTGGCAACCCTGATGGGGCCCCCTGGTGGCACGGGGCCCTCAGGCAGTGCCCGAGCGCCCGAATCGTCAGTCCACCCCTATCTTCCAAATGATTTGGACCAGTGCATAAAACAAGGTCGATAAAGA
Source organism: Lithobates pipiens (assembly GCF_037356315.1). NCBI lineage: Eukaryota > Metazoa > Chordata > Amphibia > Anura > Ranidae > Lithobates > Lithobates pipiens. Next base: position 226,583,714 of record NW_027507788.1, read on the forward strand.
CATGGATGAGCGAGTTTGGGGTGGAGGAACTTGAGTTCTGACCTCAACACCTTTATGATGAACTATAGTGGAGACTGCGAGACAGACTTTTGCGTCCAACATCAGTGCCTGACCTCACAAATGCACTTCTGGAAGAACGGTCAAACATTCCCATAGACACCCTCCTAAACCTTGTGGGCGGTCTTCCCAGAAGAGTTGAAGCTGTTATAGCTGCAAAGGGCCAACTCAATATTGAACCCTCCAGACTAAGACTGGGGGGGGGGGGGGGGTCATTAAAGTTCATGAGTGTGTGAAGGCAGGTGTCCCAATACTTTTGGTAATATAGTGTGTGTATTTAGCAGCCTACCTTACACACTTTGTATTGTGGAGGGGGGGGGGGGGGGGGAGGGTTATTTCTTATTGAAGCTCTCTGTGCCACCTGTCAACTTCTTGGGCAACAAAAGCACTTTTCTGCCTAAGCACTCTTAAACCAGGCTCCCAGTGCCTGAAACATGGTATACGAGCAACATCCTGCAATGCACTATGTCTGAGTGAGGGAACACGTACACAATTTCATGATTGTGATATGTATGATGATTAGTTCTCTGCTTTTCAAAGCCTTGGTTGATTGCAGTTTTAGCACACAAACCAGACTGAGAATCTCACATGATAAAAACCGTCACTTGTTCATAACGAGGAGCAAAATTGGTAACTTTTACCTTGAAATTTCAGAACAAAAAATGGTAGATGTTGGAGATTCGGTAAAATGCATTGGAGATGATGAAGAAGGTGAAATGAAGAATTTGTTTTTGTGCAATATTCTTTAAATGACACCTAAGGGCTTGTTCACAAAGGTGGCCGTGGGGGGTGGTAAAGCAAGTGGTTGAGCCCCCACCAACCACCCATCGAAACGCAGAAATGTAGCCAGTCAGGGCAGCATACATGATACGGCTGCGATGTATTTCATTATGGCTGCAATAAAAATTAAACCCCCTCTCACATTCAATGGGTAATACCCTAGTTAATGCGGCATTGGTGCAATCACCCCCACTGATGGGCACTGATGAGGTGGCACTGATGAGGAGGCACTGATGAGGAGGCACTGATGAGGAGGCACTGATGAGGTGGCACTGATAGGCACTGATGAGGAGGCACTGTTGAGGCGGCACTGATGGGCACTGATGAGAAGGCACTGATGAGGCAGCACTAATGGGCACTGATGAGGCTGTTCTGGTGGACACTTATAAGGCAGCACTGATGAGGCTGTTCTGGTAGGCACTGATGAGGCAGCACTGATGAGGCTGTTCTGGTAGGCACTGATGAGGCAGCACTGATGAGACGGCACTAATAGGCGGCACTTATGGGCACTGATAGGCAGCACTGAAGGGCATTAATATGTGGCACTGATAGGCAGCCCCGATGGGTACTGATAGGTGGCACTCATAGGTGGCAATTGTGGGCACTGATAGCACTGATAGGCGGCAATGATAGGTAGAACTGATGGGCACTGATAGACGACAGAGATGGGCACTGATAGGTGGCACTGATAAATGGCACTGATAGGCAGCACTGATAGACAGCACTGACAGATGACACTGATGAGGAGGCACTGATGGGGCACCGATTGGCAGCATTGATGGGTACTGATTGGCAGCCCTGATGAGCACTGATTTGCAGCACTGGTGAGCACTGATAGGCAGCACTGATTGGCAGCACTTGTGGGCACCATTGGGACTGCACTGATAATCAGGACACTGATAAACAGTGCCCTGATTATCAATGTAGATGTCCCTTTAATACAAGCTGATTATCGGCTCTCTTCTCCCCTCCCACTGTCAGCACGAGGAAAGAAAAGTCAATAACCAGCTTGTGTTTATATCTGTGATCAGCGGTCATTGGACACAGCTGATCACATGGTAAAGCGCTGCTGGGATTGGTTCTTTACCCCGATCTGTGATCAGCTAAGTCCAAAAGACCCCACGGTGCTCGGGCAGTGTGAAAATGCGAGGACCTCAATAGGCCCCTCCCATGCTGTAGCCGTCATTCGGCTATAGCGCGGGCGGGAAGGGGTTAATCTAGCAAGGCCGCAGTGCAATACGCACAGTTGCATCAAAAAATTGGCCTTTTGAGGGTTAAAACAAGCGGTGAGGAGGAGACCTATCGCCTCCCAGTCACTTGTCAACCACCCTGTGAAAAGCAATCCACTGCAGATCTTTTTTTTTTTTTTTCAGAGGGGCAGCGAGGGCTACCGCAGGTTTGAACAAGCTCTTAAAGCGGGAGTCCGCCGGGAGTCCGCATTTTTATTTTTTTTAAAAGCCAGCAGCTACAAATACTGCAGCTGCTCCCGTCCAGCGCGCCCGCGATGTCGGCACCCGAAGCCGATCGCTAGGTCATCTGTCGGGTCCTGCCGCCGCCATCTTGGGTATGGGAATCAGGAAGTGGAGCCTTTCGGCTTCATTTCCCGGTTCCCTACTGCGCATGCGCGAATCGCTCTGCGCAATAAGGACGCTCCCCGCTGCCTCTGGGAGCTGTGTGTTTCCCAGCAGGCAGCGGGGCACTTGCGGGAAGGGGCGGGCACTTGCGGAAAGGGGCGTAAGTTACGCCCCTTTCCGCAGAGAGCTGTCCCAGAAGTGGGTGCAGTTACCTGGATTATCCAGGTAAATGCACCCCCCTCCCCCCTGAAAGGTGCCGATTGTGGCACCGGAGGGGGGGGAGGGTTCCGATGAGCGGAAGGTCCACTTTAGGGTGGACCTCCGCTTTAAGATCCTTTCAACTTTCCCGAACCTGATTTTGTGGCAAAACACACCTAAAGGCTAAACCAAACCACGACTCCAACTCTTTGTTTATAAATAAAGCCATGTGATCATTATGTCGCTGCACACAGTGCACTGCCCACGCCTGGGATTTAAAAGGGAACTTTGTTAAAAAGGTCATTTCAAATCAAATTCAGCCAAACCAGTTGCTCCTTCTAAATGGAATGATCTGTGGAAACCAGAAGATTGGATGTGATTTTCCCTTCTGCCGGTGAGCGGATCCAGTGCTGGGAGCACATCGTTGGATGCAGATGGATGGAGATATGATGGTATCCGGCCTCAGATCAGCACCCTGGACAAGGCCAGCTGCCTGTGAATGGGCTCCAGATAAAGGCATCTGCTCAGCTGTGAGAACATGTGTGCCGTCTATAGAGCGATTAATGCGCCTTTGTGTGCGCACAATATGTGTTAAATATGTGTACAAGACACCGAACACGGCTAATAGAATAGACAATGAGCCACTTATCTCCCCCATTAAAGGCTCACTGGGGACCCGGCCGGCGCGTTCCTCCTGCCTGGGAAACAAATATTGATAGTGGATCTCTGATAATTATTGGTTTATATAATCCAGTTTTTACTGTTTTTTTTTTTATCTTTTTTTATTTTTATTTTTTTAATTTAAAACATGTTGTTTGTGAAGAACGACAGAAACGGGATAAAAATGTATTTGACATTTAAAGAGGAAGTAAAGGCAATTATTATTATTATTTTTTTTTTTTTTTAAAAAGCACACCCTGTAAGGCAAAGGCATAATGAGCTAGTATGCATAGCATACTAGCTCATTATGAATAACTTACCTGAGAACGAAGCCCCCCGAAGCGGTACTCCGTCTTCCTCTTCGCCGCTGCCATGGATCCCGGAGCGACTTCCCTTACAACCAACTTTGACCTACAGGTAGGCCTGTAATCACAGCGCCGGAGCAGCGATGACGTCACTCCCGCGCATGCGCACGGGAGCCGACATTTGCGGCATATCGCTGCGATCTGCGGCCTGCCCCAGTGCGCCTGCGCGCCGCTGTCTTTTTGTAAATATCTCCTAAACCGTGTAGGTTTAGGAGATATTTCTTGGACCTACAGGTAAGCTTTAATCTAGGCTTACCTGTAGGTCAAAGTGGTTTGTAAGGATTTACAACCACTTTAAAATCATTTTACTTTTGTTGAGTTATTAGCAGTGGAAAGTAAGCGCCTTTCATTTACATTTCTGACTTCATATCAGGCATCCTGAAAGGTGCAGATGTTTTCTCAACATGGCTATGTACAGGAAATATTTTATATATATATATATATATATATATACCCTGTTTCCCCCAAAATAAGACCTAACGTGATTGTTGGTGATGGCTACAATATAAAGCCCTACCCCCCAAATAAGCCCTAGTTAAAGTCCTTGTAGATCTTATTTTCAGGGTTGGGCTTATTTTCAGGAAAACAGGGTAGGGCTTATTTGGGGGGTAGGGCTTATATTGCAGCCATCACCGAAAATCACGCTAGGTCTTATTTTCGGGGAAACAGGGTATATATATATATACACACACACACAATTAGGTCCATACATATTTGGACACAGGCACAATTTTCATACTTTTGGCTCTGTACGGCACCAGAATAAAATAATAGAATTTTGAAGTGCGGACTTTCAGCTTTAATTCAGGGGGTTGACCATAAATATGAAGTACAAATTTTAGGAACTGCAGCCATTTTTATACACAGCCCCCACCCCCCTTTTTTAGGGGCTCTAATGTAATTGGAGGAAAGAATATAATGAGAACTAAAATGTTAATTTTTAATATTTTGTTGAGGATCCTTTACTGGCAATGAGTGCCTGAAGTCTGGAGCCCATGGACATCACCAAAGACTGGCTTTCCTCCTTTCTGATGCTTTGCCCGGCTCTAACTGCGGCTGTCTTCAGTTGTTCTTTGTTTTGTGGCTCTTTCTGCCTTTAGTTTTGCCTTCAGCAAATGAAATGCTCAGTTGGGTTGAGATCAGGTGATTGACTCGGCCATTGCAGAATATTCCTCTTCTTTTCCTTCAAAAGCTCCTGGGTTGCTTTTGCAGTGTGTTTTGGATTATTGTCCATCTGTACTGTGAAGCGCCGTCCAATCATTGGCTGAATCTGGTCTGACAGTATATCTCTAAACACTGCAGAATCCATGGAAGCCGTGCATGCCTATGCCCATGCCATCACACTGCAAGCTCCACCTTGTCACCACAGATGACGTTGTGTGCTTTGGATTATGAGCTGTTCCAAGCCTTCTCCACACTTTTTTTTCTTCCCATCATTCTGGTACAGATTAATGTTAGATTCATCCGTCCAAAGAAGGCTTCTCCAGAACTGCTCTGGCTTTTTCTAGATGTTTTTTGGCAAAGTCTAATCTGGCTTTTCTATTCTTCAGGCTTATGAATGGTTTGCACCTTGTGGTGAACCCTCTGTATCTGCTCTTGTGAAGTCTTCTCTTGATTGTAGACTTTGACAATGACACGCTCACCTTCTGGAGAGTGTCCTTCACTTGACCCCACCTCCTAGAGGGTGTCCTTCACTTGTCTCCACCTCCTGGAGGGTGTCCTTCACTTGTCTCCACCTCCTGGAGGGTGTCCTTCACTTTTCTCCACCTCCTGGAGGGTGTCCTTCACTTGTCTCCACCTCCTGGAGGGTGTCCTTCACTTGTCTCCACCTCCTGGAGGGTTTCCTTCACTTTTCTCCACCTCCTGGAGGGTGTCCTTCACTTGTGTCCGCCTCCTGGAGGGTGTCCTTCACTTGTCTCCACCTCCTAGAGGGTGTCCTTCACTTGTCTCCGCCTCCTAGAGGGTGTCCTTCACTTGTCTCCACCTCCTGGAGGGTGTCCTTCACTTGTCTCCGCCTCCTAGAGGGTGTCCTTCACTTGTCTCCACCTCCTGGAGGGTGTCCTTCACTTGTCTCCACCTCCTAGAGGGTGTCCTTCACTTGTCTCCACCTCCTGGAGGGTGTCCTTCACTTGTCTCCACCTCCTGGAGGGTGTCCTTCACTTGTCTCCACCTCCTGGAGGGTGTCCTTCACTTGTCTCCACCTCCTGGAGGGTGTCCTTCACTTGTCTCCACCTCCTGGAGGGTGTCCTTCACTTGTCTCCACCTCCTAGAGGGTGTCCTTCACTTGTCTCCACCTCATGGAGGGTGTCCTTCACTTGTCTGGTTGTTGTGAATGGGTTTTTCTTTACCATGGAGAGGATCCTGTGATCATCCACCACGTTTGTCTTCCGTGGATGTCCAGGTCTTTTCATGTTGCTGAGCTCACCAGTGCTTTCTTCTTTCCTCAGAATGTACCAAACTGTTGATCTGGCCACTTCTAATGTTGCTGCTATCTCTCTGATGGATCTGTTTAGTTTTTAAAGCCTTACAATGGCCTGTTTCACTTGCATGAACAGCTCCTTTGAACGCACGATGTAGGTTCACAGCAATAGATTCCAAATGCAAATACCACACTTAAGCCTCGTACACACATGTTTGGATTTTCCAACGGGAATTGTGTGCTGACAGAGTGTTGGCCTAAAATCCGACCATTTGTGCACTCCATTGGACAATTGTTGTCGGATTTTCCGCAGACAAATGTTGGATGGCAGGCTTATAAATTTTCCACGGACAACAGTCTGTTGTTAGATTTTCTCATCGTGTGTACACAAGTCCATCAGACTAAAGTCCAAAGCACTACCACGCATGCTCGGAATCAATGCTCAACAAACACAACATCAGCAGAAGGTGCCCAAAGGGTGGCACTAAAGAGCTGAAAAGCCACGTAGTACATCGCTATGTTCGTGTTTGTTGGCCGACAATTGTGTGCCTTTTGTATGCAAGCCAAGTTCATGGCCAACGCCCTTCGGACAAAAGTCCTACGCTTTGTCTGCGGAAAATCTGATCGTGTGTACGTGGCTTTAGAATCAACTCCAGAGCTTTTAGCTGCTTAAGACCACTTTCACACTGGGGCGCTTTGCAGGTGCTACAGCGATAAAAATAGCGCCCCGAAAGAGCCACTCCTGTCTCTCCAGTGTGAAAGCCCAAGGGCTCTCACACTGGAGCGGTGCGCTGGCAGGACACAAAAAAAAAAGTCTCTTTGGAGTCGTGAAGGAGTGGTGTATATACCGCTCCTCCACCGCTTCTGCCCATTGAAATCAATGGGCAGCGCGGCTGTACCACCGGCAAAGCTCTTTTGCAGAAGCGCTTTTCTGGTGGTTTTAACCCTTTCGCGGCTGGTTTTAACCCTTTCTTGGCCGCTAGTGGGATTAGTAAAAGCGCCCCACTAGCGGCCGAATAGCACCGCAAAATTTATGTTAAAGTGCCGCAATAGTGGCGCTTTACCGCCAATGCGCCCACCGCCCCAGTGTGAAAGGGGCCTCACTGATGAAGAAATTACGAAGGAGTAGCCCACACCTGGCCATGAAACGGCTTTTGATTCAATTATCCAATTACTTTTGGTCCCATGAAAAAGGGGGATTGGCTAATCTGAAGAGCTGTAATTCCTGAACCCTTCCTCCGATTTTGATGTACATACCCTCAAATTAAACCTGAGAGTGCGCACTTTGTCCATATCCATTATATAAACTATATATAAAAACAACCTTGCGCTAAAAATTATTTATAACAGACTGCTGCACTTAAAAATTCCTCGAATACTGGAAAGTAGGCAAAAATACAAATGAAATAAAAGTGCGCTGTCAGTTAAAAGATATCAAACTCTATCAATAGTTACCAAGTGATAAGGTTTCCATCCGTCACACTTTAGCGGATCGGAGCGGGTCGGATGTCAGCGGACATGTCACCGCTGACATCCGTCGCTCCATAGACCTGTATGGAGCGTCCGTTCAGTACGTACAATCTAATAAAGGGGGTCCAACACGCTACTAGCAAGGGGGACCTAATAAAGGGGGTCCAACCCGCTACTAGCAAGGGGGACCTAATAAAGGGAGTCCAACCGCTACTAGCAAGGGGGACCTAATAAAGGGGGTCCAACCCGCTACTAGCAAGGGGGACCTAATAAAGGGGGTCCAACCTGCTACTAGCAAGGGGGACCTAATAAAGGGCGTCCAACCCGCTACTAGCAAGTGGGGGCCTAATAAAGGGGGTCCAACCCGCTACTAGCAAGGGGGACCTAATAAAGGGAGTCCAACCTGCTACTAGCAAGGGGGACCTAATAAAGGGGGTCCAACCCGCTACTAGCAAGGGGGACCTAATAAAGGGCGTCCAACCCGCTACTAGCAAGTGGGGGCCTAATAAAGGGGGTCCAACCCGCTACTAGCAAGGGGGACCTAATAAAGGGAGTCCAACCTGCTACTAGCAAGGGGGACCTAAAAAAGGGGGTCCAACCCGCTACTAGCAAGGGGGCCTAATAAAGGGGGTCCAACCCGCTACTAGCAAGGGGGCCTAATAAAGGGGGTCCAACCGCTACTAGCAAGGGGGTCCTAATAAAGGGAGTCCAACCTGCTACTAGCAAGGGGGACCTAATAAACAGGGTCCAACCCGCTACTAGCAAGGGGGACCTAATAAAGGGGGTCCAGCCCTCTACTAGCAAGGGGGACCTAATAAAGGGAGTCCAACCGCTACTAGCAAGGGGGTCCTAATAAAGGGAGTCCAACCGCTACTAGCAAGGGGGACCTAATAAAGGGGGTCCAACCCGCTACTAGCAAGGGGGACCTAATAAAGGGCGTCCAACCCGCTACTAGCAAGTGGGGGCCTAATAAAGGGGGTCCAACCCGCTACTAGCAAGGGGGACCTAATAAAGGGAGTCCAACCTGCTACTAGCAAGGGGGACCTAAAAAAGGGGGTCCAACCCGCTACTAGCAAGGGGGCCTAATAAAGGGGGTCCAACCCGCTACTAGCAAGGGGGCCTAATAAAGGGGGTCCAACCGCTACTAGCAAGGGGGTCCTAATAAAGGGAGTCCAACCTGCTACTAGCAAGGGGGACCTAATAAAGAGGGTCCAACCCGCTACTAGCAAGGGGGACCTAATAAAGGGGGTCCAGCCCTCTACTAGCAAGGGGGACCTAATAAAGGGAGTGCAACCGCTACTAGCAAGGGGGTCCTAATAAAGGGAGTCCAACCGCTACTAGCAAGGGGGACCTAATAAAGGGAGTCCAACCCACTACTAGCAAGGGGGACCTAATAAAGGGGGTCCAACCCGCTACTAGCAAGGGGGACCTAATAAAGGGGGTCCAACCCGCTACTAGCAAGGGGGACCTAATAAAGGGGGTCCAACCCGCTACTAGCAAGGGGGACCTAATAAAGGGGGTCCAACCCGCTACTAGCAAGGGGGACCTAATAAAGGGAGTCCAACCTGCTACTAGCAAGGGGGACCTAATAAAGGGGGTCCAACCCTCTACTAGCAAGGGGGACCTAATAAAGGGGGTCCAACCGCTACTAGCAAGGGGGTCCTAATAAAGAGAGTCCAACCTGCTACTAGCAAGGGGGACCTAATAAAGGGAGTCAAACCTGCTACTAGCAAGGGGGGCCTAATAAAGGGGGTCCAACTCGCTACTAGCAAGGGGGACCTAATAAAGCGTCCGGTGAGTGTGGATTATTGATGTGAATGAATTATGACAATTAACACTTCTATGTTTAGTATCACTTAGTAAATAAGAGCCGGCACATTTCCCATGGCTCTAATCCTAGGCTTATTTAATTTCATTTTTCTCCTCATTCTGCCATCTTTCTACTTTTTTCCTCAGCGGTTGAAGTGCTTCTATTTATTTAGCGTACAGCTTTCTGTCTTCTGTAATGTATATCCCAGGCCTCGGAATCAATCAGTATGTAAATCCTCGGGAAGGGAGGGGGGGGGGGGGTCGGTGTTAACAAAGCTGATTCATTGGTGATTATCTCGGCGGTGTTGCGGCAGTTAACTGTTCCCCCCGGGGGGGTGTCGGGTCCGGCAGGTTCCATATGTCCTCCTCATCTACAACAATGACTGTGACATGATCTGATTAGCGGAGGACGATAATTCCCGGGGACCACTTACAGCTCGCTCTTCATTTGCGACCAATTTTCAGGATTTGGATACATTGTAACAATTTCCTGACTGTTGTGTGTGATGAGATTAGAAGAGCCGACGTCCTTCTGAAGTTTGGATGTAACAAGGAAACTTCTAGGAATCATTTTAGAACAATGAGATATTTGATGTTTATGGTGATCCGATCATCCAACAGATGCGCAATTTGATCAAAATTTTTGAACCGACAAACAATTGACTAGTAATAATATCCCTTCTGATTAACTGCTTGACCTCCAGAAGGTTTTACCCCCTACCATGACCAGGCCATTTTTTGCAATACGGCACTGCGTGGTATGGGATATTTTTATGGAATTTTTCCAATAGGGCTTTATTTAAAAGTAATGCACTTATATGCAGTGGCGGTTGGTGCTCAAATTTTTTTTCGGGTGGGGGGGGGGGCACAAACATTCTGAAAAAAACCCCATCAATTGCAGCCTCATTGTATCATCAAACGCAGCCACTGTACCCATCAAATGCAGCCACTGTGCCCATCAAATTCCGTCAACGGTGCCATCAAACGCAGCCACTGTGCCCATAAAATGCAGCCACTGTGCCCATCAAATTCCGTCAACGGTGCCATCAAACGCAGCCACTGTGCCCATCAAATTCCGTCAACGGTGCCATCAAACGCAGCCACTGTGCCCATAAAATGCAGCCAATGTGCCCATCAATTGCTGTCAATGGTGCGATCAAATGCAGCCACTGTGCCCCATAAAATACAGCCACTGTGCATATCATACGCAGCCACTGTGCCCATCAATTGCTGCCACTGTGCCCACTAAATACAGCCACTGTGCCAACAAACACAGCCACTGTGCCATCAAACGCAGCCACTGTGCCCATCAATTGCTGCCACTGTGCCAACAAACACAGCCATTGTGCCATCAAATGCAGCCACTGTGCCCCATAAAAATGCAGCCAATGTGCCCCATAAAATGCAGTCACTGTGCCCATCAAACACAGCCACTGTGCCATCAAACACAGCCACTGTGCCATCAAACATAGCCAATGTGCCCATCAATTGTTGTCAATAGTGCAATCAAATGCAACCACTGTACCCCATAAAATACAGCCACTGTGCATATCAAACGCAGCCACTGTGCCCATCAATTTCTGCCACTGTGCCAACAAACACAGCCACTGTGCCATCAAATGCAGCCACTGTGCCCCATAAAAATGCAGCCACTGTGCACCATAAAATGCAGCCACAGTGCCCATCAAACGCAGCCACTGTGCCATCAAACGCAGCCACTGTGCCCATCAATTGCTGCCACTGTGCCCATTAAATGCAGCCACTGTGCCCATTAAATGCGGCCACTGTGCCAACAAACGCAGCCACTGTGCCATCAAATGCAGCCACTGTGCCCCATAAAAATACAGCCACTGTGCCCCATCAATTGCTGCCACTGTGCCATCAGATGCAGCCACTGTGCCCATCAATTGCCGCCACTGTGCCCAATCAAAACACAGCCACTGCGCCATATCAAATGCTGCCAGTGTGCCCTCCGCCGGCCCACCGTCTGCACTTACCTGTCAAGGTGGGACAGCTCCTCAATCTCTTCTCCCATCCTCTCTTCCTATCCTCTGCTATGATTGGAAGCCTGGCGTCCAATCACAGCGCCTGTCGCTTCAGTCAATCAGGTGACGGTTAACAGATCCAAGCACCTGATTGGCGGAAAGGCTGAGTGTCACCTTTTTTTTTTTTTTACGCCTATTCTCTAATCAGAGCCTATGGCTCTAATCGGGTGCTTCAAAACCACCCCCCTCCGCTGTAATTCAGGTGCCCGGCGCCTGAAAAGGGGCCGGACGCCTGTATAGGCCTTAACTTGGTGTAACGTCATACTTCACATTGTACAAAAAAAAAAAAAATTGGGCTAACTAGTGTTTTTTTTTTTTTTATACATATTTCTTTATATTCATGAAACAGTTTCCCCCCCCCCCAAAAAAAAACACATTTGGAAAATTGCTGCGCAAATACCATGTAACAAAAAGAGTTGCAACGACCACCATTTTATTCCCTAGGGTAGGGCGTCTGCTACTATATATATATATATATAATATTTGTGTCAGAATTGGCCTGTATTACATGCACATGGTCAGTTGTGAAGCTGAAACGAGGCAATAAATTGTCAGTTTCTATATAATTTATTAAAAAGTTGAATATGAAATGAAAAAAATTAATAAAAAGAAATGAGTTGGAGGGGGGAGGGGTTTGTTGTACAGCAATTTCTGAAAACCAGAAAACGAGTTTAGAGACCATGAGGGTAAAGGTTGTTACTGCCACCTAGTGGCAAAATACAAGACTGCAACTCTTGGACGTAAACCTGCATTGGGAAATAAAGACGCTGATTCTGCATTTCTCTTCCTGAAAATGCCATGTTGCCTGGCTGTCAGTGTGATCCAATGAATTCCTAATCATGCATCTTGAGGGGCGTTTAGCCCAACTTTCTGGAGTTTTCATGCGTTTCTGTTTTGCCCAATGACTAGAAAGATCTGCTGTGACATCATTGTTGCTAGGAGGAAGAGACTGCATGTTAAAAGCGGTAATAAATCCAAATGCAAAAATGTCATATATCCTTAGATGTGGTGGCCGCGTTCATTTTCTTATTTTAGGCCTTTTCTCCCTCTGTTTTCACCTGGTGATCTGGCTAGTAACACACCTCCTGTATTAGAGCGCCCCCCCCCCCCACTCTGGATGAAGGAGCACAGGGAGCCCCTCAGGCAGCCATGTCAGTCTGGGGGGAGGAGAGTGTTAGATGGACTCAGGACTTTTTTGTAGCAGGAACGTGGGGGAACGCAGTTCTGTCACCTCCACAACTGACTGTATGCAATGGCAAGGGGTGCTGGGGTGTGCTGTGGGGTCTATTGATGCTCGCTGCTGGGAGATCTATTCTAGCTGGAGGGGATCTATTTTGCACGGGGGTCTGTTGTTCCTGAGGTTGCTTGGGATGGGTCTTTTATTGCTAGGGGGGTCAGTTGTTGCTGGAAGAGATCTGCTGTTGAGGGAGGGATCTATTGTTGCTGGCTACTGGAGAGTCTATTGCTGGCTGTGAGGAGCCCTGTTGTTGCTGTCGGCAGTCTATTGTTGCTGTGGGAAGGTTGGGTATTGTTGTGGGTGGTCCATTATAGTTAGTGGGGTCTATTGTTGCTGGTGGGGGGTTCTGTTGTTACTGGTAGCAAGGGATCTATATTTACTGGCTGCAGGGGATCTATTGTTACTGGCTGCAGGGGATCTATTGTTACTGGCTGCATGGACTCTATTGTTACTGGCAGCAATGGATCTATAGTTACTAGCTGCAGGGGATCTAGTGTTACTGGCTGCAGGAGATCTATTGTTACTGGCTGCAGGGGATCTATTGTTACTGGCTGCATGGACTCTATTGTTACTGGCTGAAGGAGATCTATTGTTACTGGCTGAAGGAGATCTATTGTTACTGGCTGCAGGAGATCTATTGTTACTGGCTGCATGGACTCTATTGTTACTGGCTGAAGGGGATCTATTGTTACTGGCTGTAGGGTATAGATTGTTACTGATGGCAGGGAATCTATTGTTACTGATGGCGGGGGATCTATTGTTACTGGCTGTAGGGATATATTGTTACTGATGGCAAGGGATCTATTGTTACTGATGGCAGGGGTTCTATTGTTACTGATGGCAGACGATCTATTGTTACTGACGGCAGGGGATCTATTGTTACTGACGGCAGGGGATCTATTGTTACTGACGGCGGACGATCTATTGTTACTGATGGCAGGGGATCTATTGTTACTGATGGCAAGGGATCTATTGTTACTGATGGTAGGGGATCTATTGTTACTGACGGCAGGGGATCTATGGTTACTGATGGCAGACGATCTATTGTTACTGATGGCAGGGGATCTATTGTTACTGATGGCAAGGGATCTATTGTTACTGATGGCAGGGGATCTATTGTTACTGATGGCAGGGGATCTATTGTTACTGACGGCTGGGGATCTATTGTTACTGACGGCAGGGGATCTATTGTTACTGATGGCAGGGGATCTATTGTTACTGATGGCAAGGGATCTATTGTTACTGATGGCAGGGGTTCTATTGTTACTGGCTGCATGGGATCTATTGTTACTGACGGCATGGGATCTATTGTTACTGGCTGTAGGGTATTTATTGCTACTAACGGCAGGGGATCTATTGTACGATACTATATTTATTGCAATGTGTTTCCAATTTAAAGTCATTTTCAAGTTCAAATTTATTTTCTAATTCGGATAATTTGTTTCGCTATAATCTATTTAGAATTATTTGAAATTTGTTACTATTGTGATTCGGAAATTCGGATGCATCCTAATCCGGGAATAACAAAAACGTTGTCGAAATTTTGTTCTCACAGCTCGCACCCCGAGGTGCACACAGCCCATTGAAGTCTATTAGGACACAGCGATTGGACGGACGCAGAGGTCTTATAGTGGATGGATTGCGACACTGCCAGCGCGTGCGGGGGGAGGGGGGGAATCACAGCCGCCATGTGCAGCGGGGTCCATAGAGGTGGCCGGGATATTTGAATTAGGTTTAACTTTTTGATTTTCATGAAAAGGCGGACGAAAGCAGGCCATAGATGAATTGATTTTCCTTCTTCCCACCAACGGGTAGAGGAAAAAAAAAAATCACTCGATTCCCTGACTGTGCTGATGGGAGAATCCCTCTCTCAGCACTATTGTGTTCTGCCAGCAGGGGGTGTGGAGAGCCTTCCCGGCCGGCAGAACACGATTACTGCTGCTACTTAGGCCCCTTTCCCACAGGCGCTCCATTTTCTTCACCTGCTCCATCAGGTTTTCTTTTTTTTTGTTAAAAAAAAAAAATCGGATGAAAAATGGATCCGGACTAAAGTTTTTACATCCATTTTCCAACGAATTCCATGATTTTTGGAACGATTAGAATTCGAATCGTTCCAAAAATCTGAAATTCGTTAGAAAATGGATGTAAAAACTTAAATCCAGATCCATTTTTCTTCAGGTTTTTGAATTTTCATCCCAAAATTGATCAACTGATCCGAATTCTATTTGAAGAATAGCTGGTTTCTAATAGGGATGAGCAGAACACCCCCCCCCCCCCGGTTCGGTTCATACCAGAACTTTCGAACGGACCGAAAATTTACGCGAACTTTAGAACCCCATTGAAGTCTATGGGACTCGAACTTTCAAAATTAAAAGTGCTAATTTTAAAGGCTAAGATGCAAGATATTGTCCTAAAAAGGGTTTGGGGACCCGGGTCCTGCCCCAGGGGACATGGGTCAATGCAAAAAAAAGTTTTAAAAATGGCTGTTTTTTCGGGAGCAGTGATTTTAATGACGCTTAAAATGAAAAAAAAGTGAAATATTCCTTTAAATATGGTGCCTGGGGGGTGTC
This sequence comes from Lithobates pipiens, assembly GCF_037356315.1. Classification (NCBI taxonomy): domain Eukaryota; kingdom Metazoa; phylum Chordata; class Amphibia; order Anura; family Ranidae; genus Lithobates; species Lithobates pipiens. Next base: position 226,598,898 of record NW_027507788.1, read on the forward strand.
TGTAGTATGCCTGTGAAGTGCCACGTGTTTCCCGTGTTTAGAACAGTCCCTGCACAAAATGACATTTCTAACGGAAAAAAAGTCATTTAAAACTGCTTGCGGTTTTAATGTTATATCTGGTTCCTGCAATATGGATGAAAATCATTGAGAAAAATGGCATGGGTAGCCCCCCCTGCCCATTACCAACCCCTTTGGGTCTTGTACGGATATTAAGGGGAACCCCGTACCCATATTAAAAAAAGGAAAGGCGTGGGGCCCCCAGGCCCTATATACTCAGAACAGCAGTATACAGGCGGTGCAAACAAGACAGGGACTGTGTAGGTTTGTTGTGTTAAGTTGAATCTGTTTGTAATTTTCAACTGGTACATTTTTAAAGTGTAGCTCCAGTCAAAAAAACTATTTTTAAGCTTTTTGGAAAACATAGGAGAAGGGTTATCACCCCTGTATAATTTTTATTGCTGTCTGTGAGCCTCTTCAGAAGATTTCACCTCACTTTCTGTCCCAATGACAAATGTTTTTAGAAAATTCGTTTTTTTTTTTTTAGTAAAACAAGGATTGGTGATAAATCATCAGTGGAGAGGAGACACATTTTTCCCATATCAACTCTTACAGGAGAGAATTTCCCTTCCTAGGGGTAGATTTCATCTCACTTCCTGTTGTCTCCTTCTGTTTGCAAGTAGGAGACGTTTGTAAGTTGGATGTTTGAAAGTAGGGGCCTGCGCTATATACTGTGCAGAAATGGGGTTGCCACAACACTGTAAGCCCTCAAAGTGACTCTTGGTGGGCGCTGGAGTGCCCTGCTGTGAACTATTATATCAAGAATTATAATTACATGCCATTGTTGAACAGTGGTGGAAAAATGGGGCTTTTGGTGGTGGTGCCGGTGCCATAACAATGTAAGTCCTCACAGTTACTCTCGGTAGGCGCTGGAACAGGCCCTGCTGTGAAATATTATATCAAGAATTGTAATTACATGCCCCTGTTGAACAGGGGGCAGAAAAATTGGGCCTTAGGCACTGGTGCTGGTGCCACAACACTGCAACCTCTCCCATATACTCTAGTTGGAGTGCAGGAATGAGCCCTGCTGCAAAGTATTGCATCAAAAATTGTAATTACACGCCCCTGTTAAACAGGGGCAGAAAAATTGGGCCTTAGCCACTGGTGGCGGCACCCAGAACCAAAATTTTTCTTCCAAGCTATCAGCAGGATCATTGAGGAGGAAGAGGATAGTCAGTCAACATAACAGGACAGTGACTCAGCATCAGCATAGGCAGTCTTGAAGGGATCTGACATTTAAAAAAAAAATTATTCGGTTACATCAGCTTCAGGTGCTTGGTAGCTGGTGGTGATCCAAGACTGATTCATTTTTATGAAGGTCAGTCGATCAACCGAGTCGGTGGACAGGCACACCCTGTGATCGGTTACAAAGCCTCCAGCAGCACTGAATGTGCGTTCTGAAAGAACGCTGGATGCAGGACAGGCCAGTAGCTCAATTGCATACTGTGCAAGCTCTGGCCAGTGATCCATCCTCAAGACCCAGTAAGCCAGAGGATTTTCGGTGGGAAAGGTGTCCAAGTCTGATCTTGCCCCTAGGTATTCCTGCACCATGTAAATCAGACGCTGGCGATGGTTGCTGGAACCGATCAGACCTTGGGGCTGCGGACTAAAAAATTGTCTGAACGCATCGGTCATACGGCCAACTTCTCCACCGCTTCTTCTGTGACTGTCCGAAGCCTCAGCAACACATTGTCCAGGACCAGGAATTTGCAACCTCCCAGTCTCTGGGAACGCGTTGCACAGACCTTTCTGCTAGGCCTCCCGAACATGTCTCATCCTCTGCGACGGCAAGATAAGGTCCGCAACCTTACCCTTGTAACGTGGATCAAGGAGAGTTGCCAGCCAGTAATGATCCCTCTCCTTGATCCGCTGAATACAAAGATCCTTCCGCAGGCTTTGCAGGATCAGGGAGGCCATGCAGCGTAGGTTAGCTGGGGCATTCGGTCCAGAGGCCTCTGGGTCACTAAGGACGACATGATCCGCAGCCACTTCCTCCCAGCCACGTACAAGTCCACGGGTTTCTTGGGACTGTAAATCATCCCTAAAAGACTGCTGCTGATGCTGAGTGCCAGGCTCCACCTCCATGCTGACACAATTCTCCTCCTCCTCCTTGTCCTCTTCCTGTGTGATCGGTGGGCCAGTAGGAACACTGTCTGGATAAAAGGGGCCTTGAGAGGCAAGGAAGTCCTCCTCTTCCTGTCTCTAGTGCCCTGTCCATTATTCCACGCAGTGTGTGCTCCAACAGGTGGACAAGAGGGACAGTGAACTGATGCATGCACTGTCACTGCTCACCATCCTTGTGGCCTCCTCAAATGGTGACAGGACAGTGCATGCATCCCTGATCATGGCCCACTGGCGTGGGGAAAAAAACCGAGCTCCCCTGACCCTGTCCTAGAGCCGTAGTCGCACAGGTACTCATTGATGGCCCTCTGCTGCCTGTGCATCTGCTGCAGCATGGCCAACATTGAGTTCCACCTGGTGGGCATGTCGTCACATATAAGGCGGTTCTTGGGCAGGTTCAACTCCTTTTGGAGCTCAGCCAGCCGAGCACTGACATTATATGACTGGCAGAAATGCACACAGACTTTCCTGGCCTGCCTCAGAACATCCTGTAAGCCGGGGTACCTGCCCAAGAACTGCTGCACCACCAAGTTAAGAACTTGAGCCACACAGGGCAGTTGTCCCTGTCAGAGGGAGGAGAGGAGGTTAGTGCCATTGTCGCAAACCACCATTCCTGGCTTAAGCTGGCGTGGTGTCAACCACCTCACAGCCTGTCCCTGCCGAGCTGACAGAATATCTGCCCCAGTGTGGCTCCTGTCCCCCAAGAACACCAGCACAAGCAGCGCATGGCATCTTTTTGCCTGCGTGCTTGCATAGCCCCTTGAACGCCTACGGAGCACAATCACCAGTAATAGCATTTTGGAGGCGTGGTGGCGGAACAACCTCCAACACTACTGCACCTTGTCCTGCATCCTTCCCAGCTGCCAGAAGAGTCACCCAATGCGCCGTGAAAGACAGGTAACATCCCTCTCCATGCCTGCTGGACCATGAGTCAGCGGTAATATGCGCCTTACCGCTGACTGCCCTGCCCTGAGAAAAAGTTGCATTTGGGAACCTGCCACTGAGGAACCAACTCACGGAAGGGGGCCGAGTCTACCAACTGAAAAGGCAGCAGCTGAAGTGCTAGCAATTTAGCCAAGCTAGCATTCAACCGCTGGGAATGTGTATGGCTGGGAGTGAACTTCTTTCGATGGTCCAGCAGCTGGTACAATCAGAGGTAATTTTTTTCTGTTTTTTCTCTTTCTACACTCAGCAGATCACAGAGTCTGACCCATGGAGGCGCTCAAATATGAAAGTATTCGTTTTAATTTGCTAAATGATCTCTCAGAGCTGGCAATGGAATCTACAATAATTAGCATTATCTGATAACGTTTTCGCCGATTCTGAATACTGTATATATTTTTAAATCCGGCGCCATTGGCAGCCAAGTAAACCGGAAGTGATGTCATGACGTCGCTTCTGTGTTTACAATTAGGAGACTGGAATGAAGCAGCTTACGACTTTATTCCAGTCCCTCCCTAGCCGCCAGAAGCGCCGGATCGAGCATCGGTGCTCCCGGTGGAACGGGAGCCCCGGTAAGAGCGGCGGGAGGCGGCGGGAGGGAGGGATGTCCCCTCCCGCTCCTCCGGCATAACAGCCGAGCGGCTTTCAGCCGCATCGGTTGCTATGGCTGGATAGCCGATCGCCGGCTCTGAAAAACGGTAACGGGATAATGCCTGCAGGTGCGGGCATCATCCCGGTATAACCCCCGGAAGCCAAGTTTTTTTTGTTTTTGTCGGTGCTGAGAATGGGGGCGCGGGGGGGAGGGGGTTGAGGGCTGGGTCATGAATCCAGACTTGTAGCAACATCAGCCACCAAGGTCAGAGGCTTTAAGCTGCGAAATAGCGGCCCGGTCTGATGGTGCACACTCCATCATAATGGAAGAAGGGACCTGGTAAAGTGCCGAGCGCCCCGTTCTGTGCAGAATGGATAGCGGCACATAATTATAATTGTGCCCGCCTCCTGCCAGCTGAACGTGACGGCTGAGAAAATTTTTTTTTTTTAACCACCATTATTCCTTTATATTGGCTTCTGAGGTTTACAAATGCAGTAATTCAGAAATCAGATGAAAGGTTTAGCGCTGGGAAACACTTTTTGAAAGATAAAAAGTGCATTTTATATACATTTATATGGATCAAACCAAAATGAGGGACAAATGAGGGGGAAAGAGGGACATTGCTCCAAATCAGGGACAGTCCCTCAAAATGCAGGACAGTTGGGAGCTGCGCCCATGGTGATCAATGGATGGACTTGGGTACAACCATCTTGCCCATAGATTAGAGTTGCCACCTCATCCCTTTAAACCCAAACACATATGAATTACATGGGTTCTGGGGCTAATTTAATGTAGATGAGGCACCAAGTGAGTTTAATTATCACCTTAATCAGCGACAGAACCCGTGTAATTAATATATGTTCTGTATTAAAGGGATGAGGTGGCAACTCTACCATAGATCCATCAAGTGGTTGCCAGTCCCCATTGAACCGGCTAAGATTTGATGGCCGGCTTTACCCCATTAAGTCGTGTTCTGAGTCCTTCCGGCAGGTCTGAAGTTTATTTAAGCTCCCGGAATTTCCAGCTGGTTGGGTTGCTAAGAGACTAAATCATGCGATTTGCAGCAGATTGGTTATGCTCGACCTCTTAAAGGGGATCGACTCAGGTGAGGAAGAAAATACAACAAAAGAGGAATGTTGAGTCCAAATCCTCTAAATTCATTTCCTAACCTGGACCTCCTCTATAATAATCCTGCAGACAATTATTCACATGACATTATGGAGGCTACCCGGGCGTTGGTGGTGACCCGGGCGTTGGAGGTGACCCGGACGTTGGAGGTGACCCGTGCGTTGTCTTTGGTTTTTGTACAGCTCAGTAGAGTTCCTCTTTAGATGCCCTTTTCTAGGGTATGTAAATTATGTTTTTTTTTTTTTCTGGGCTTGTTCCTTCTACGTTCTGAAGACTCGGATCAGACTGCAGAAAAAAAAAACGTATCCGATGGGCAACGAGTCAACGCTAATCGTGATTATTTGCGGGGCATTCACCATGGCAAGCACGATCGCCGCTCTCCTGACAGACTGCTGGCAGGTAAAGCATTGCGCCTATACAGTCCTGGCCAAAAAATATTGGCACCCTGGGCATTTCTGCCAGATGATGCACCACCTCACCCAGAGTATTGTTTTGGCGGGCTCGTGTTTATTTCTTTCAGTATGACACAAAAAAAAAAAAAAATGGAAACAAAAAACCCAAATCTGACACCTTCCACGCGAAACTGCCGAAAATGGACCGGACGTAATTATTGGCACCTTCTCAAAATTGTACGAAATTAATGCATTCCAAGTTTGTGGTGCTCCTGTAATTTGTAATTAAATTCACCTGTATCAATTAACAGGTGCTTGCAAAACATAGAAATTACACCGGCAACCAGCTAATCAGTTCCCGCCCGTAGGGGGCGTCATATGACGTCCCGGGATTTGAGTGAAGATATCTGAATGGTGGGTGCAGCTGCAGGCATCATCCAGATATCTTTTTTTTTCTGCTGGTGATTCCCTGCAAACTAAAAAAAAAAAAAACATGGCGGCTCCCCTCCCCTCCTGCCGCCCTCCGGTGCTTCTACTGGCTCGCCCGTGCGATCGGCGAGCCTGAGAATTAATTGGCCAGCAGTTAGAGCCTCCAGTTAAAAAGAAGAAATCCATTAAAATCAATGCGTCCAGTGCCCTGCATATAGATTAGGGGGCCAGGCGCATGGATTGGGGGGCCCCTGCGCCTCTTATAAATGCCCACCACTGTTGACCATAGAAGAATGGATGTGTGTGATATATATATATATAAATATATATATATATATATATATATATATATATATAGTATATTATATTTTATTATAATCAATGTGATACGTATATAGTCTAAATGGGCAATTTTTATTTCAGTTCTGTAACGGGAGATTTCCTCGTTGTCCCCCCTCCAGATTAACAGCAAGGGATCGGTAATGCTGAGCACGCGCTGTAAAGGTCTATGGCGGGAATGTGTCTGGGACCGATTTGTGAAGATTTGGACTTGTGATGCGTTTAGCTCTTATTTAAACCCACATCCAGGTAAGAGGAGATTTTTCTGGATCCTAAAGCAGTCAATTCTATTTTCTGAAAGATTCCTTTAATCCAACTTCTAGACCCAGGGTCTCCAAACTTCCTAAACAAAGAGCCAAGTTACTGCCCTTCATACTTAAGGGGGGGGGGGGGGCCGGACTGTGGTCATTGGGAGTGGAAAAGGTCCAGATGTCAATGGAAATAAATAATGCCCCCCAATATGGATGAAAATCATTGAGAAAAATGGCATGGGTAGCCCCCCCTTGGCCATTACCAGCCCCTTTGGGTCTTGTACGGATATTAAGGGGAACCCCGTACCCATATTGAAAAAGTAAAGGCGTGGGGCCCCCAGGCCCTATATACTCAGAACAGGAGTAGACAGGCGGTGCAAACAAGACAGGGACTGTGTAGATTTGTTGTGTTAAGTAGAATCTGTTTGTAATTTTGAACTGGTACATTTTTAAAGTGTAGCTCCAGTCAGGAAATCTATTTTTAAGCTTTTTGGAAAACATAGGGAAGGGTTATCACCCCTGTATAATTTGTTTTGCCGTCCGTTTTTTTTCATCTCACTTTTTGTTGTCTCCTTCCGTTTGCAAGTAGGAGACGTTTGTAAGTTGGATGTTTGAAAGTAGGGGCCTGCCCTATATGCTCTGCAGAAATGGGGGCCTAAGGTTTTGGTGTTGCCCTCAAAGTGACTCTTGGTGGGCGCTGGAGCACCCTGCTGTGAATGATTATATCAAGAATTGTAATTACATGCCATTGTTGAACAGTGGTAGAAAAATTGACCATTGGTGGTTGTGGTGCTGGTGCCACAACACTATAAGTCCTCACAGTTACTCTCGGTGGGCACAGGAAGGGGCCCTGCTGTGAAATATTATATCAAGAATTGTAATTACATGCCCCTGTTAAACAGGGGCTGAAAAATTGGACCTTAGGCACTGCTGCTGGTGCCACAACACTGCAACACCTCACAGAAACTCTAGTTGGAGTGCAGGAAGGAGCCCTGCTGCAAAGTATTGCATCAAAAATTGTAATTGCATGCCCCTGTTAAACAGGGGCAGAAAAATTGAGCCTTAGGCACTGGTGCTGGTGCCACAACATTGCAACCTCTCCCATATACTCTAGTTGGAGTGCAGGAATGAGCCCTGCTGCAAAGTATTGCATCAAAAATTGTAATTACATGCCCCTGTTAAACAGAGACTGAAAAATTGGGCCTTAGCCACTGGTGGCGTCACCCAGAACCAAAAATGTTCTTCCAAGCTATCAGCAGGATTATTGAGGAAGAAGAGAATAGTCAGTCAACATAACAGGACAGTCACTCAGCATCAGCATAGGTAGTCTTGAAGGGATGTGACATTTAAAAAAAAAAAGACCATGTCAGATGTTGTCGATGGGTGCTGGAACCGATCATATCTTGGGGCTGCGGACTAAAAAATTGTCTGAACGCATTGGTCAGGCGGCCACCTTCTCTACCGCTCCTTCTGTGACTGACCGAAGGCTCAGCAACACGTTGTCCAGGACCAGGAGTTTGTAACCCCCCAGTCTCTGGGAACGCATTGCACAGACCTTTCTGCAAGGCCTCAGATGTCTCATCCTCTTCTCCCTCTGCAAAGGCAAGATAAGGTCCGCAACCTTACCCTTGTACTGTGGATCAAGGAGAGTGGCCAGCCAGTAATGACCCCTCTCCTTGATCCGTTGAATACGAGGATCCTTCCGCAGGCTTTGCAGGATCAGGGAGGCCATGCAGCATAGGTTAGCTGAAGCATTCGGTCCGTGGGTCCTCTGGGTCACTAAGGACGTCATGATCCGCAGCCACCTCCTCCCAGCCACGTACAAGTCCACGGGTTTCTTGGGACTGTAAATCATGCCTAAAAGACTGCTGCTGTTGATGCTGAGTTCCAGGCTCCACCTCCATGCTGACACAATCCTCCTCCTCCTCTTCCTGTGTGATGGGTGGGACAGCAGGAACACTGTTTGGATAAAGGGGATCTTGAGAGGCAAGGAAGTCCTCCTCTTCCTGCCTCTGTTCTGCCTCAAGTGCCCTGTCCATTATTCCACGCAGCGTATGCTCCAAGAGGTGGACAAGAGGTACAGTATCACTGATGCATGCACTGTCACTGCTCACCATCCTCGTGGCCTCCTCAATTGACAGGACAGTGCATGCATCCCTGATCATGCCCCACTGGTGTGGTGAAAAAAACCAAGCTCCCCTGACCCTGTCCTGGTGCCGTAGTCACACAGGTACTCATTGATGGCCCTCCGCTGCGTGTGCAGCCGCTGCAGCATGGCCAATGTTGAGTTCCATCTGGTGGGCATGTCACATATAAGGCGGTTCTTGGGCAGGTTCAACTCCTTTTGGAGCTCAGCCAGCCGAGCACAGGCATTAAATGATCGGCGGAAATGCACACAGACTTTCCTGGCCTGCCTCAGGACATCCTGTAGGCCCGGGTACCTGCCCAAGAACTGCTGCACCACCAAGTTAAGAATGTGAGCCACACAGGGCACATGGGTCAGTTGTCCCTGTCGGAGGGCAGAGAGGAGGTTGGTGCCATTTTTGCAAACCACCATTCCTGGCTTAAGATGGCATGGCGTCAACCACCTCTCAGCCTGCCCCTGCAGAGCTGACAGAATATCTGCCCCAGTGTGGCTCCTTTCCCCCAAGCACACCAGCGCAAGCGCAGCGTGGCATCTTTTGCGTACTTGCGTAGCCCCTTGAGCGCCTACGGAGCACAGCTGGTTCTGAGGACAGAGCACTGGAAGAGGCCATGGAGGAAGAAGAAGAGGAGGGGGTGGAGGAGAGAGGTGTGTTACAACCAGTAGTGGCATTTTGGAGGCGTGGTGGCGGAACAACCTCCAACACTACTGCACCTTGTCGTGCATCCTTTCCAGCTGCCAGAAGAGTGACCCAATGGCCCGTGAAAGACAGGTAACATCCCTGTCCATGCCTGCTGGACCATGAGTCAGCGGTAATATGCACCTTACCGCTGACCGCCCTGTCCAGCGAGGCAAGGACATTGCCTTCCACATGCCGGTAGAGAGCCGGAATCGCCTTTCCGTGAGAAAAAGTGGCGTTTGGGGACCTGCCACTGAGGAACCGCACATTGTACAAACTCCCGGAAGGGGGCCGAGTCTACCAACTGAAAAGGCAGCAGCTGAAGTGCTAGCAATTTAGCCAAGCTAGAATTCAACCGCTGGGCATGTGGATGGCTGGGAGTGAACTTCTTCCGATGGTCCAGCAGCTGGGGCAGGGAAATTTGCCTGGTACAATCAGACATCGGTGTACCGATAGCAGATTGCCCGTAAGTACTTGGCTGTGACACACCTAATTCTACACCTTCATTCCTCTCAGAGCAGGTTTCAGAGAGGACTGAAGGTCTAGTGAGGTTGGAGATGCCAGCTGATGAGGAGCAAGGAGAGGTCCGCTTTGTTCTTTGGTGTGGGTCTTTGAGGTACGCTTGCCAACGAGCTGCATGGCAGGTCAACATATGTCTGGTCAAGCATGTGGTGCCCAAGCGGCTGATGTTTTGGCCACGCGAGATACGCTTGAGACATATGTTGCAAATAGCAGCGGTGCGATCTGATGCACTCGTCTCAAAAAAGGCCCACACCAAAGAACTTTTAGAATAACGCGCAGAGGCAGCGCCCTGCACAGGCGGAGCTCTGCGGTGTGATTCAGTCGGTGTGCTGCACCTAAGCTGGCCCCCGGAGGGCATCCTGCCTCTTTGGAGATGTGCCTTCCCCTCCTCCTTCTCCTCCTCCTCCTCTCTCCTATCAGGCACCCACGTGGAGTCAGTGCCCTCATCATCCCCTCCCTCTTCATCACTGGAGCAAACCTGGCAGTATGCTGCAGCTGATGGAACATGACTGCCAGATTGCTGTCCTTCTTGGGTATCTCCTCTCTCTGCGCTCACACTACTGCCTTCCTCTAGCTGAGTATCATCATCAGAGCCTACAAAACACTGGGCATCCTCCTGGAGCATGTACCCAACGCTGTGCTCAAAGAGTTCAGGAGACTCCTCAGGAGGACGTGGTGGGTCTAGGGAAGGAGTCACTGATGATGACATTGAGAGGAGGGAAGATGATGCGTTGGCAGCTGCTTTGCTACTACCCTGAGCCTGGGTGAGAGAGGATGAGGAGGATGAAGAGGGCTTGGTCATCCACTCTACCAAGTCTTCGGCATGATGCGGGTCAACACGTCCAGCTGCCGAAAAGAAGGACAAGCGTGTCCCATGGCCACGTGCTGATGACGATGCACCATGTCCACAACCAGCACTGTTGTCTCTAGACACAGAGCCTGCTTGCCCTCTTTTATTGGCTCGTGCCTGTCTGCCTCTCCTTGTTGGCCTTCCAGACATGGTAATGGCCTGAAGGGAGTTGGGAAAACCAGAAATTGGGTAGCTTTAGGTGCACACTGAGCAGATGACACAGTACACCAACTGTAATTATTGCAGTTGCCTGCCTGTGGTATAGGATCTGAAGAACACCAGCAATTGGGGTAGCTTCAGGTGTATACTGTGCAGGGGGCACAATACACAGACTGTAACTGCGCTAGGTTCAATCACAAGAAATGTAGACACTGTCTCTGCCTATCCTTCTCTCTATGAACGCCGCAACACACTACACAAGGCCGCCGCGCAGACGACCTTATATAGCGTGGGGCGTGTACTAAACCCCCTGAGCTATAATTGGCCACAGGCATCCTGCCTGTGGCCAATTATGGCTCTCCTCGCTGCCGGCACTGTGATTGGCCAAACATGCAGGGTCACAGTGCATGCTTGGCCAATCATCAGCCAGCAATGCACTGCGATGGCGCAGTGCATTGTGGGCTGTGAGCGCCACACAAATATGGCGCGAACGGCCCACAGAGTTCTGGATTCGACGAACGGGCGAACACCCAGCTCATCCCTAGTATAGAGGCTGCTTGGAGGAGTCACAAGTCTCTCTGTTAATCAAGTACAATGTATCCATCTCATTACAGTATAGAATGGTAGACTGAAAATGGCCACTTCTCTATTAAATGTTGGTTAAGTTTATTTAATGTGATACAAAATTTATTTTTTTGTTTCATTACAGAAAGTACAGACTTACCCGTTGGGGTCAATGTAATACATTCTCTGTTTGGATGGGACAAACATTCAGACAATCAAACAATTGCCATACTTTCCCTATTATGTGATTCCTGTATCATCAGCGCCATCTAGTGTTTACAATACATTTTTTTTCCCCTGATGGTGTTTCTGGAAAAAGAAAAAAGCATATTATGGTCACTAGATGGTGCTGATGACACAGGAATCACATATACACCACACTGCCTTTACACACAGATGACCAGGGCCAGATTAAGAACATCATGGGCCTGGTGCTGAGGATTTTGGGGGGGCCTTTTATAAACAATAAATAAATAAAAATGCAAACTATTTTTTGTTATAACAAATTCAATTAAAGAGAGAGAGGGAGGATGAGAGCAAGAGAGAAAGGGGATGAAGGAGGTGTGAGGGGTAAGGGAGGGAGGATGAGAGAGAAAGGGGGGGATGGGAGAGAGAGGACGCACATGAGCATGTGTGGGAATGACATCAACGTAGCCTGGCCAAGGCAAGTGACCGAAGGCACAGAACCCAGAAGGAAGACCGGGTGAAGATGGAAGTGCCGGGGCCCCGCCGGACTGATCACAGCACAGCACTGGAGGGCTCAGTCTGACAATTTAAGTGTACCCTAATGTGCTAATATGCTGGGCACACTTGTACATTATGACATAACCTACCCCAGGGCCTCTAAAAAGTAGTACTATTAGAAAAGTTTACTACCGCTTTACTATCACCGGAGCCTCTCATGGGGCCCCTACTGACCCTGTGGCCCTTGGGCAGTGCCTAAGTACATGGTTGTCAACATTTCAAAAATATTTTCAGGGAGGCTTTGTTTACAAGTGTTATATTTAGAGTAGCTGACATCCCCCATGTTCCTCTATACATCACAATAGTAATTACAAAATAAAATAAGTTCTAATAATGGGGCAGAACAAATATGAGGACTGTGAGATTTCCTTTAGTTGAACTGACAAAAGTGCCCATTCTAGAGCTGGTAACATTGAGGATATTCAGTATAATTTTAAAGAACAGTTTTTGTGGGTAGGAGGCATAGGGGAGGAGTATGGATGGTATAAAAGTGGGAAGTATGTGCAGGTGAGGGAGAGGAGTGTGGAGGGTCTAACAGTGGGCACTATGTACATGAGAGGAGTGCAGAGGGTATGGTAGAAGGCACTATGTACAGGAGAGGAGTGTGAAGGGTATGACAGTGGGCAGTATGCACAGCAGAGGAGTGTAGAGGGTATGACATCGGGCACTATGTATAAGAGAAGAGTGTGGAGGGTATGACAGTGGGCACTATGTACAGGAGAGAAGTGTGGAGAGTAGGACAGTAAGCAGTAATTACAGGAGAGGAGTGTGGAGGGAGGGTATGACGGTGGGCACTATGTATAGGAGAGGAGTATGGAGGGTATGACAGTGAGTAGTATGTACAGAAGAGGAGTGTGGAGGGTATGACAGTGGGCACTAGGTATAGGAGAGGAGTGTGGAGGGTATGACAGTGGGCACTATGTATAGGAGAGAAGTGTTGGAGGTATGACAGTGGGCACTATGTATAGGAGAGGAGTATGGAGGGTACGACAGTGAGTAGTATGTACAGGAGAGGAGTGTGAAGGGTATGACAGTGGGCACTATGTATAGGAGAGAAGTGTTGGAGGTATGACAGTGGGCACTATGTATAGGAGAGGAGTGTGGAAGGTATGACAGTGAGTAGTATGTACAGGAGAGGAGTGTGGAAGGTATGACAGTGAGTAGTATGTACAGGAGAGGAGTGTGGAGGGTATGACAGTGGGCACTATGTATAGGAGAGAAGTGTTGGAGGTATGACAGTGGGCACTATGTATAGGAGAGGTGTGTGGAGGGTATGACAGTGAGTAGTATGTACTGGAGAGGAGTATGGAGGGTATGGTGGTGGGCACTATGTATAGGAGAGGAGTATGGAGGGTATGGCGGTGGGAACTATGTATAGGAGAGGAGTGTGGAGGGTACGACAGTGGACACTATGTACAGGAGAGAAGTGTATGACAGCCGGCACTATGTACAGGTGAGGAGTGTGTAGGATATAACAGCGGGCGTTATGTATAGGAGAGAAGTGTGGAGGGTATGACAGTGGGCACTATGTATAGGAGAGAAGTGTGGAGAGTATGACAGTGGGCACTATGTATAGGAGAGAAGTGTGGAGAGTATGACAGTGGGCACTATGTATAGGAGAGGAGTGTGGAGAGTATGACAGTGGGCACTATGTATAGGAGAGGAGGATGAAGTAATCTGGGAAGGAAAAATGTAAAGGTTTGTGGAAGGATGTTTAGGGACTGCGTAGTGGTTAAGCACACATGGATTGAAATGACACCAATTAAGCAGAGACCAGCCATAGTCGATCTATGTATGGGCTAGCTGGTTTTACACAAGTCAACCTATTAACCGACTTGAGTACAACCAGCCTGTCAGGTTTTCCCCAAAACAATCAGTGCTGCCAGCTATAGTTACCAACACGAATCATTGTATTGACTGGCAGAACACAATAACACTGCGGGAGTGATCGCCCCATTCACAGATCAGCAGGTGAGAGGGTGTGTGGGGACAGGCTGGGGAGAGATACTAGTCAGTCCCTGGGTAGGCACTGGTTAGTATCAGAGCCAGATACACACAGGTTACATACGCCACAATCGTTAGAGCGAGAGCAATAATTCTAGCACTAGACCTCCTCTGTAACTCTAAACATGTAACCTGTAAAAAAATGTAAAGCATCGCTTAGTACACAACAAAAAATCGTGATAACTTTAGTGTTTGTTATGAATGAAACAGTTTCTTTCCAACATAAAAAGTTGCAAAAACTACCATTTTATTCCATAGGGTGTCGGCTAAAACAATATATAATGCTTGAGGGTTCTGAGTAATTTTCTATCATAAAAAAATGATGATTTTTACATGTAGGAGAGAAGTCTCAGAATGGGCCTGGTTGCCAAGGGGTTAATTATCATAAGTAATATACAAATAATTATTATAAGCACTGTGATGTCATCCTCTCCGTCTGCTGCAGAGTGTTCCAGCTGTATTTATACTGCCGCTCTGTATGCAGCTTCTGACAGGCTGTGCAAGGAGCCCCGTATCTCCGGAACCATAGATGATGGCAGCCCCATATTTTAACCAGTGCAGGGGTGTGTCTTTGGCTACCTACCCCCCAAATATGGGGTCTCTGTGACTCCTCATCGCCAAGCTACAATCCTAGAAGTCGATCTTTTTTTTTTTTTATAATTTTTTTTTTTTTTTTTTTGGGCAAATGGGCCTATCTTGAGAAAGGGGCCTGGAGCTGCAGCTCCAATAGCCCCTATGTTAATCCGGCCCTGCAGATGACCTTTAATGGCATCCCAGTCTTAGTCCGGAGGGTTCAATATTGAGTTGGCCCTTTGCAGCTATAACCGTTTCACCTCTTCTGGGAAGGCCGTCCACAAGGTTTAGGAGATGTGTCTATGGGAATGTCTGACCATTCTTCCAGAAGAGCATTTGTGAGGTCAGGCACCGATGTTGGATGAGAAGGCCTGGCTCACAGTCTCCACTCTAATTCATCCCAAAGGTGTTCTATCGGGTTGAGGTCAGGACTCTGTGCAGACCAGTCAAGTTCCTCCACCCCAAACTCACTCATCCATGTCTTAATGGACCTTGCTTTGTGCACTGGTCCCAATGATTTGGTGGAGGGGGGATTATGGTGTGGGGGAGGGGGGATTATGGTGCGGGGGAGGGGGGATTATGGTGTGGGGGAGGGTGGGTTATGTTGGGGGGGTTGTTTTTCAGGGGTTGGTCTTGGCCCCTTAGTTCCAGTGAAGGGAACTCCTAAGGCATCAGCATACCAAGACATTTTGGACAATTTCATGCTCCCAACTTTGTGGGAAGAGTTTGGGGACGGCCTCTTCTTGTTCCAACATGACTGCCCCACCAGTGCACAAAGCAAGGTCCATAAAGACATGGAGGAGCAATCGGGAGATTGGGGGGAGGGGATTTGTGTTGGGATGGGGAATTTGGGGGTTAGCAGGAGGTAAGAATTTTTCTAGGTGAGAAGACTTGGGGAGGTTGGCTAGGAGTGGTGTTTTTTGGGGGGGGGGGATTTGTGTTGTTAGGAGGAGTGGTGAAGAGGGTTTGTGCTAAGAGGGGGATATTTGGGGGGTGTGTGTTAGACAAGCTAATATGACTTGTGCTGGGAGGGGGGATTTATGTTTAGGGGTAAGCATGCAGATTAGTGCTCGTTTTTTTTTTGGGGGGGGGGTAATTTTTGCTGACACATAATGCTCTTCCATCTTGGGGGGGGGGTTAATTTGTGCTAGGAGAGGACATTTTTTGTTGAGGGGGGATTTGTGCTAGTAGGGATGTTTGGGGGGCATTTGTGCTGGGGGGAGGGATTTGTGTTAAGATGGAGGATTTGGGGAAGGGAGTTTGAGCAGGGAGGGTGGATTTGTGCTCAGAGGAGAAATTTGAGGGGTAGAGGATTTGTGCTAGGAAGCACTTTTTTTGGGGGGGGGGGGGGGATTGTGCATGGAGAATATATGGAATAGGAGGATTTGAACTGGGGCGATGGGGGGATTTGTGCTGGGAGGGGGGATTTATGTTTAGGCGGTAAGTATGCAGATTAGTGCTTGATTTATTTATTTTTGTGGGGGGGATTTTTGATGACACATAATGCTCATACATCTTGGGGGGGGGGGGGGTTAATTTGTGCTAGGAGAGGATTTTTTTGTTGAGGGGGGATTTGTGCTAGTAGGGATGTTTGGGGGGCATTTGTGCTATGGGAGGGGGATTTGTGTTAGGATGGATGATTTGGGGAAGGGAGTTTGAGCAGGGAGGAGGGATTTGTGCTCAGAGGGGAAATTTGAGGGGTAGAGGATTTGTGCTAGGAAGCACATTTTTTTTTTGGGGGGGGGGGTGGATTGTGCATGGAGAATATATGGAATAGGAGGATTTGAACTGGGGGGATGGGGGAGATTTGTGCTGGGAGGGGGGATTTATGTTTAGGGGGCAAGTATGCAGATTAGTGCTTGGGTTTTTTTTTTTGGTGGGGGATTTTTGCTGACACATAATGCTCATACATCTTGGGCGGGGGGATTAATTTGTGCTAGGAGAGCAAATGTTTTGTTAGGCGGGGGGAATTGTGCTAGTAGGGATGTTTGGGGGCATCATCGGTTCAGGCTGGTGGTGGGGGTGTAAGGATGTGGGGGATGGGATATCACCGGTTCAGGCTGGTGGTGGGGGTTTAATGGTGTGGGGGATGGGATATCACCGGTTCAGGCTGGTGGTGGGGGTGTAATGGTGTGGGGGATGGGGTATCACTGGTTCAGGCTGGTGGTGTAATGGTGTGGGGGATGGGATATCACCGGTTCAGGCTGGTGGTGGGGGTGTAATGGTGTGGGGGATGGGGTATCACCGGTTCAGGCTGGTGGTGGGGGTGTAATGGTGTGGGGGATGGGGTATCACCGGTTCAGGCTGGTGGTGGGGGTGTAATGGTGTGGGGGATGGGGTATCACCGGTTCAGGCTGGTGGTGTAATGGTGTGGGGGATGGGATATCACCGGTTCAGGCTGGTGGTGGGGGTGTAATGGTGTGGGGGATGGGGTATCACCGGTTCAGGCTGGTGGTGGGGGTGTAATGGTGCGGGGGATGGGATATCACCGGTTCAGGCTGGTGGTGGGGGTGTAATGGTGTGGGGGATGGGGTATCACTGGTTCAGGCTGGTGGTGGGGGTGTAATGGTGTGGGGGATGGGGTATCACCGGTTCAGGCTGGTGGTGTAATGGTGTGGGGGATGGGGTATCACCGGTTCAGGCTGGTGGTGTAATGGTGTGGGGGATGGGATATCACCGGTTCAGGCTGGTGGTGTAATGGTGTGGGGGATGGGGTATCACCGGTTCAGGCTGGTGGTGTAATGGTGTGGGGGATGGGATATCACCGGTTCAGGCTGGTGGTGTAATGGTGTGGGGGATGGGGTATCACCGGTTCAGGCTGGTGGTGTAATGGTGTGGGGGATGGGGTATCACCGGTTCATGCTGGTGGTGGGGGTGTAATGGTGTGGGGGATGGGGTATCACCGGTTCAGGCTGGTGGTGGGGGTGTAATGGTGTGGGGGATGGGATATCACCGGTTCAGGCTGGTGGTGGGGTGTAATGGTGTGGGGGATGGGGTATCACAGGTTCAGGCTGGTGGTGGGGGTGTAATGGTGTGGGGGATGGGGTATCACCGGTTCAGGCTGGTGGTGGGGGTGTAATGGTGTGGGGGATGGGGTATCACCGGTTCAGGCTGGTGGTGGGGGTGTAATGGTGTGGGGGATGGGGTATCACCGGTTCAGGCTGGTGGTGGGGGTGTAATGGTGTGGGGGATGGGGTATCACCGGTTCAGGCTGGTGGTGTAATGGTGTGGGGGATGGGGTATCACCGGTTCAGGCTGGTGGTGGGGGTGTAATGGTGTGGGGGATGGGGTATCACCGGTTCAGGCTGGTGGTGTAATGGTGTGGGGGATGGGGTATCACCGGTTCAGGCTGGTGGTGTAATGGTGTGGGGGATGGGGTATCACCGGTTCAGGCTGGTGGTGGGGGTGTAATGGTGTGGGGGATGGGATATCACCGGTTCAGGCTGGTGGTGGGGTGTAATGGTGTGGGGGATGGGGTATCACAGGTTCAGGCTGGTGGTGGGGGTGTAATGGTGTGGGGGATGGGGTATCACCGGTTCAGGCTGGTGGTGGGGGTGTAATGGTGTGGGGGATGGGGTATCACCGGTTCAGGCTGGTGGTGGGGGTGTAATGGTGTGGGGGATGGGGTATCACCGGTTCAGGCTGGTGGTGGGGGTGTAATGGTGTGGGGGATGGGGTATCACCGGTTCATGCTGGTGGTGGGGGTGTAATGGTGTGGGGGATGGGGTATCACCGGTTCAGGCTGGTGGTGGGGGTGTAATGGTGTGGGGGATGGGGTATCACCGGTTCAGGCTGGTGGTGGGGGTGTAATGGTGTGGGGGATGGGGTATCACCGGTTCAGGCTGGTGGTGTAATGGTGTGGGGGATGGGGTATCACCGGTTCAGGCTGGTGGTGTAATGGTGTGGGGGATGGGATATCACCGGTTCAGGCTGGTGGTGTAATGGTGTGGGGGATGGGGTATCACCGGTTCAGGCTGGTGGTGTAATGGTGTGGGGGATGGGGTATCACCGGTTCAGGCTGGTGGTGGGGGTGTAATGGTGTGGGGGATGGGATATCACCGGTTCAGGCTGGTGGTGGGGTGTAATGGTGTGGGGGATGGGGTATCACCGGTTCAGGCTGGTGGTGGGGGTGTAATGGTGTGGGGGATGGGATATCACCGGTTCAGGCTGGTGGTGGGGGTGTAATGGTGTGGGGGATGGGGTATCACTGGTTCAGGCTGGTGGTGGGGGTGTAATGGTGTGGGGGATGGGGTATCACTGGTTCAGGCTGGTGGTGGGGGTGTAATGGTGCGGGGGATGGGATATTACCGGTTCAGGCTGGTGGTGGGGATGTAATGGTGTGGGGGATGGGGTATCACCGGTTCAGGCTGGTGGTGTAATGGTGTGGGGGATGGGGTATCACCGGTTCAGGCTGGTGGTGTAATGGTGTGGGGGATGGGATATCACCGGTTCAGGCTGGTGGTGTAATGGTGTGGGGGATGGGGTATCACCGGTTCAGGCTGGTGGTGTAATGGTGTGGGGGATGGGGTATCACCGGTTCATGCTGGTGGTGGGGGTGTAATGGTGTGGGGGATGGGATATCACCGGTTCAGGCTGGTGGAGGGGGTGTAATGGTGTGGGGGATGGGGTATCACCGGTTCAGGCTGGTGGTGGTGGTGTAATGGTGTGGGGGATGGGGTATCACCGGTTCAGGCTGGTGATGGGGGTGTAATGGTGTGGGGGATAGGATATCACCGGTTCAGGCTGGTGGAGGGGGTGTAATGGTGTGGGGGATGGGGTATCACCGGTTCAGGCTGGTGATGGGGGTGTAATGGTGTGGGGGATGGGATATCACCGGTTCAGGCTGGTGGTGGGGTGTAATGGTGTGGGGGATGGGGTATCACAGGTTCAGGCTGGTGGTGGGGGTGTAATGGTGTGGGGGATGGGGTATCACCGGTTCAGGCTGGTGGTGGGGGTGTAATGGTGTGGGGGATGGGGTATCACTGGTTCAGGCTGGTGGTGGGGATGTAATGGTGTGGGGGATGGGATATCACCGGTTCAGGGTGGTGGGGGTGGGGTATCACCAGTTAAGGCTGGTGGCGGGGGTGTAATGGTGTGGCGGGGAGGGGCACACTTTGAGCCCCTTAGTACCAATTGAGCATTGTTTAAACACAACGGCCTGAGTATTGTTGCTGATCATGTCCATCCCTTTATGACTACAGTGCCCCCATCTTCTGATGGCTCCTCCCAGCAGGATAATGCCCCATGTCACAAACCTCCAATCATCTCACCACTGGACAATGAGGTCCCTGTCCTCCAATGGCCTCCACACTCACCAGATCTCAATCCAATAGAGCAGCTTTGGGATGTGATGTTATGATGTCACTATGGGGGAAAATCTATGAGGAATGTTTCCAACACCTTGTTGTATCTCTGCCACCAAGAATGAAGGCAAAAAGGGGGTCCAACCCTCTACTAGCAAGGGGGACCTAATAAAGTGTCTGGTGAGTGTACATTGCGACGATTAAATATTCAGTATAGCCAAACACTTTTTTTTCCCTTCCAGCCTCCATTGTCCTCACCCGAGCATTCATCATCACCTCCAGTATCACCAGCTCCGCGGCTTTCCTCTTCCTGATCTTCGGATACGAGAAGTTTCATTGCTGCCAAGATGGAACCACCAAACTGCAATGTCTGCGGCTGTCCTCTGGGCTCTATCTCTTCACTGGTATGTACAGAACTTCTAATAAAGAAAAGCTTAAAAAAAAAGAAGAGAAACATTTTCTTAATTTTGGATAGATTAATGGGGGGGGGGGGGGGGTTATAACCCCTGCCAGTTTTTAATGCCATCTGTGTCCTCATTGGAGAAATTTCCATTTGCTTCCTGTCCCATAGCCAAAACAAGAAGCGAGAGGAAATCCCTCCAAAGTGAAGAAACAAGGTCACCGGAATCAGTGTCCCCAATGGGAGATTTCACCTCTATTCCTGTTCTGGTGACAACCCAACATTTGAGGCTTTCTTTCACTTTCAGTGACAACGATGAACAGGACAAATAGAGAGGGGGAGTCTCCCCAACAGGGGCACAGAGAGCAATAAAAACCTGACAGGGAGCGAAATCCTTTTACACGCTATCAAAAAAGAATTATATTTTGCCTTTAGTTATAGACATGTGCACTGCCAAAAAAAAAATTGTTTTTGTTTTAGTTGTTTTTTTTTGTTTTTGTTTTTATTTTTTTGGGTGATTCGTTATGATCAAAATTTGTTAATTTGAATAAATTTGGAAATTCAGAAATTTCACAATTCAAAAATCTGAAATCTGAAAATTCAGAAATTCAAAAATATGAAAATTCGAAAATCCAAAAATTTGGAAATTCAAAAATCAGTCCCGCTATAAGTCGCTGATCGTCGCCATTACTAGTATTAAAAAAAATAAATAAATCCATAAATCTTTTGGATAGTTTGTAGATGTGGTAACTTTTGCGCAAACCAATCAATATACGCTCATTATTGTATCAGAATAGAGCTGAACGATTAATCGCTAAGAATCGAGAACCCCCCCCCCTCCCCCTCCGTAATCTTAACAAAGCATTTTCTCGATTCTATGCAGAGTTCTCTGCTTAAGCCGACAGATGTCAAAAGCAGTCTGACAAGTTTTCCAACATTCCTCATCCGCTGAGCTACCTTTAACCACTTGAGATCCGCGCTATCGCCAAATGACGGCTACAGCGCGGATCTCCTTTTCCGGGATGACGTCAATAGACGTAGTCCCGTGTACGAGCGGCCTGCGCGCCCCCCTGAGGGGCGCGCGCGGCGCGCTCTGTGATCGGCGAGTCCATGAGACTCGCCTGATCACCGATCCGTGCAAGGGGTCGATCCCGACCCCTTATCACGTGATCAGCTGTCAGCCAATGACAGCTGATCATGTGATATAACGGAGCCGGTAATCGGCTAGTATTCCTCCTCGCGCTGACAGCGCGAGGAGAAAAAAAAAAGCCGGTCACCGGCGGCCGTGATCGGGACATCAGTCCCGATCACGGCCAGCAATGCAAGCGACCACCTGCCCCCTGCCAGTGCCCACCTGCCCCCTGCAGTGCCATCCTGAATAAAAGTAAGTGCCCCCGTCAGTGCCACCCAGCAGTGCCCATAGTGCCCACAGTGCCACCCACAGTGCCACCCACAGTGCCACCCAGCAGTGCCACCCACAGTGCCACCCACAGTGCCCACAATCTGCCTCAAAGGTGCTGCACCCCAGTGCCGCCCATCAGTGCCCAGCAGTGCCGCCCATCAGTGCCCAGCAGTGCCGCCCATCAGTGCCCAGCAGTGCCACCTATCAGAGCCACCTATCAGTGCCACCTATCAGTGCCCATCAGTCCCATCTATCAGTGGTACCTATCAGTGCCCATCTGTGCCACCCATCCGTGCCACTTATCCGTGCCACCCATCCGTGCCATCTTATCTGTGCCCATCTTTGCCCATCAGTGCCGCCTTATCTGTGCCCATCAGTGCCGCCTTATCTGTGCCTATTAGTGCCGCCTTAACTATGCCTATCAGTGCCCACCAGTGCAGCCTATCAGTGCCCACCAATGCAGCCTATCAGTGCCCACCAATGCAGCCCATCAGTGTCCACCAATGCAGCCTATCAGTGCCGCCTAATCAGCGCACTTCAATGAAGGAGAAAAATGACCCGTTTGCAAAATTTTATAACAAACTATTAAAACATGATTTTTTATTTTATTTTTTGCATCTTTTTTTGTTTGTTTAGCAAAAAATAAAACTCCGAGCTGTAACTAAATACCACCAAAAGAAAGCTCTATTTGTGGGAAAAAAATGATAAAAATGTCATTTGGGTACAGTCTTGTATGCCCGCGCAATTGTCATTCAAAGTGCATCAGCGCTGAAAGCTGAAAATTGGTCTGGGACTGAGGGGGGTTTAAGTGCCCAGTAAGCAAGTGGTTAAACATTGTAACATTTTGTTCTTTAGATCAAAGGAATGAACTTTGGTCTGTAAATGAGGGATGTTTAACCACTTAAAGAATAAACCTTTTTCTGACACTTGCTGGTTTCAAATTAAAACCATTATTCTTTGCTAGAAAATTACTCAGAACCCTCAAACATTATATATATATATTTTTTTTTTTTAGCAGAGACCGTAGAGAATAAAATGGCAGTTGAATGGCGGTTGTTGCAATATTTCATGTCACACTGTATTTGTGCAGCAGTCTTCCAAATTAAATTTTTTGGGGAAAAAAATACACTTTAACTACTTGCCGCCCGCCAACAGTCAAATGACAGCTGGACAGTGCGGCTCTCGTTCTGGGTGGACGTCATATAACGGCCTCTCAGAACGCCTGCTCTCGCGCGCCCCTGGAGGCTGCGCTGAGTTTCTAGGACGCAGCACGACCCGCGATCTGTGTAAACAGCCGTGGTTCTTTAACCATGTGATCAGCTGTGTCTAGTCACAGCCTGTCACATGCAAACACGGAGATGCTGGTGATCCACGCTCCTCGCCATACACTGACAGAGTGTGTGGCCAAGAGAGCCGATCAGCGGCATCTCCTCACAGAGGACATCCAGGGATGTAATCAGGGCACTGATTACAATTAAGTGCCCACCACTGCCAGCAATCAGTGCCAACCAGTGCCCACAATTGCCACCAATCTATGTCTACAAGTACCAGCAATCAGTGCCCACAAGTGCCAGCAATCAGTGGTCATTAGTGATGCCAGTCAGTGTCGCCTATCTGTGCCCACCAGTGCCGCCTATCTGTGCCTATCAGTGCCGCCTATCTGTGCCTATCAGTGCCGCCTATCTGTGCCCATCAGTGCCGCCTATCTGTGCCCACCAGTGCCGCCTATCTGTGCCCACCAGTGCCACCTATCTGTGCCCACCAGTGCCACCTATTAGTGCTCAATAGTGCAGCGTATTCGTGCCTCCTCATCAGTGCCACCTAATCAGTGCCCATAAGTGCCACCTCATCAGTGCCCATCAGTGCAGCCTATCAGCTCCTATAAGTGAAGGAAAGAAATGACTTATTTACAAAATTTACTGACAGTAAAATTTTTTTTTTTCCACAATTTTTTTTTTTGGGGAAAAAAATGAAATTCCCAGCAGTGATTAAATACCAGCAAAATAAAGCTCTATTTGTGTGAATAAAATGATAACAATGTCACATGGCTACAATGTAGCATGACCGTGCAATTGTCATTCAAAGTGTGACAGCGCTGAAAGCTGAAAGATGGCCTGGGCAGGAAGGGGGTGACAGTGCCCGGTATTGAGGTGGTTAATGAAAAAAAAAAAAAACTAAACAGTTAGGTTAGCCCAATTTTTTTTTTTTGTATGATATGAAAGATGATGTCACGCCGCGAGAATCGTCGTCTTTATTCTAAGCAAAAATATCGGACGGTGAGATTATACCGCTGGATGGAAGTGTATCTTTCATATATAATTGAGTTTTTCTTTTGATAATATATTTTATTATTCTATCCTACACAATGTATTTTTATTTTTTTTGTATATCTTGTCTAAAATTTAAAAAATGAATAAAAGAGATTGGAAAAAAAAAACGCAGAGGTGATCAAATACCACCAAAATAAAGTTCTATTTGTGGGGGGGGGGGGGGGGGGCTAAATTGTCAGTTAAAAGTAAGGCAGTGCCCTATTGCAAAAAATGGCCTGGTCACGAAGGGGGGGGGGGGGGGGTAAATATTCGTGAAGTGGTTAAATGCATAAAAGTACAATCATGTCAGTGTCTATGAGTGTCTATGAGTCCGCTCGGTGCCTCATCTTTTCCTTATTGTATCATTGAATTGCCTTGTCCCAATCTATGTACCATATGGCCATTGTTAGTATTCAGTTCCCGGGTGGGAAGGACAATACGGCCGGTTTTGTGATGCTAATGAGGTTGTCTCGGATCTGTCATCTCGCGGTCTGTGTATGAAAGATAAGGTCAGAGGGGACTCAGGTCCTCGGCGTTGTCACAATGATCCCTACCCAATTATCTAACGAGGTCCCTGCCTTCTCATACCGGCCAAATAAATGATACATCTCCGTTCTCTTTCAGCAATGTCCTCATCTGCTGCCATCATAAGATACTGCATCTATGTCTACCACACCCACCAGTATGAGGTACGTCAATGTCCAGCAATATTTGGAACTTCAAGAACTTAAAGGGTAACTCCACTTTTGTTGAGAAGAAAACCCCTCCCCCCCTCTGGGTGATTTCTATACATTGCAGGGATTGAAACAAACTTTGTAGAAGATTCCTACCTTTAGTTACGCTGAAGAAATAGCTGTTTGTTCCCTGTGTCCTGTGCTTGAGTGCTTCCTAACGGGAGCGTCTGGTTCATTACAATCACCTGGTGCACTCTCAGTGTTCTAATGAGGAAAGTTGCAGGGTCTTCATCCCTTTAGAAGTATTTAACCCTTGGGGCGTATCCAGGGCTGCCGTTAGCAGCCTACCTAAAAGTGACCCTCCCTGAATTACAAAAATTACAATTTAAAAGAAAATGTTTTTTCAATTTAATTTTAATTATTTATTTTTTTTACAATTTTTTTAAAAAAAATCCAATTTCAATTTCATTTTTTTTACAATTAAAATAAAAATCAAATTTCAATTTCATTTTTTTTACAATTAAAATAAAAATCCAATTTCAATTTTTTTTTTTTTACAATTAAAATAAAAATCCAATTTTAATTGTATTTTTTTTTACAATTTCTAAAATTATTTTTTAACAATGTATTGTTTACATTTTTTAAATGATTTTTTTGCATTTTTTTTTTTACAACGCTGTTGGGGGGGGGGGGGCTTGGATGAAATATCAGGGGTCTAAGAGGACCCCTAACATCTCACCTTTGAGACAGCTAAAGCATTCGGGGACACAGATTCTTTGATTCCTTTCTCTGTAGCCTCAGTTGCACTGCAGATGAATGAATAGGGCACAGAGGCCCCTGTTCATTGATAAACGAAAACATAGCAAACACAGTTTACTATGCTCAGTTATGAATGGACACAGGAGTGATCGGTACCGATCGTGCCCAGAAAAAGAAAGGGCCAGTAAATGCTGGGAAGCTAGCAGCGCTGCAGAGTGTGTACACACTTCTGGTGGTGTACACAGTACACAATACAGTGCAGCCGTAGTACAGTTTCTAATAAAAGTACAGGCGGTGTACACAGTATCTGATACAGTGTGTACAGTTTCTACTACACTTCTGGTGGTGTACACAGTACACAATACAGTGCAGCCATAGCACGGCTTCTAATACAGTACAGGTGGTGTGCACAGTATCTAATACAGTGTGTACAGTTTCTACTACACTTCTGGTGGTGTACACAGTACACAATACAGTGCAGCCGTAGTACTGTTTCTAATACAGTGCAGGTGGTGTACACAGTATCTAATACAGTGTGTGGAGTTTCTACTACACTTCTGGTGGTGTACACAATACAGTCCAGCCGTAGTACAGTTTCTAATACAGTACAGGCGGTGTACACAGTATCTAATACAGCGTGTACAGTTTCTACTACACTTCTAGTGGTGTACACAATACAGTGCAGCCGTAGTACAGTTTATAATACAGTACAGGCGGTGTACACAGTATCTAATACAGTGTGTACAGTTTATATTACACTTCTGGTGGTGTACACAGTACACAATACAATGCAGCTGTAGTACAATTTCTAATACAGTGCAGGCGGTGTACACAGTATCTAATACAGTGTGTACAGTTTCTACTACACTTCTGATGGTGTACACATCATACAATACAGTGCAGCCATTGTACAGTTGCTAATACAGTGCCGGCAGTGTACACAATATGTTATACAGTGCAGTGTGGTGTTGCAAAACAAAATATACAGTGGTGTATATTGCATGTTCCTTTGCATGTTTGTCACACTTAAGTGTTTCGGAACATCAAACCAATTTAAACAATAGTCAAAGACAACACAAGTAAACACAAAATGCAATTTGTAAATGAAGGTGTTTATTATTAAAGGTGAAAAAAAATCCAAACCATCATGGCCCTGTGTGAAAAAGTGATTGCCCCCCTAAACCTAATAACTGGTTGGGCCACCCTTAGCAGCAAGAACTGCAACCAAGCGTTTGCGATAACGTGCAATGAGGCTTTTACAGCGTCCTGGAGGAATTTTGACCCACTCATATTTGCAGAATTGTCCTAATTCAGTTACATTAGAGGGTTTTCGAGCATGAAAGGCCTTTTTAAGGTCATACCACAACATCTCAATAGGATTCAAGTCAGGACTTTGGCTAGGCCACTCCAAAGTCTTCATTTTGTTTTTCTTCAGCCATTCGGTGGTGGACTTGCTGGTGTGTTTAGGATCATTGTCCTGCTGCAGAACCCAAGTTCGTTTCAGCTTGAGTACACGAACAGATGGTCGGACATTCTCCTTCAGGATCTCTTGGTAGACAGCAGAATTCATAGTTCCTTTAATCACGGCAAGTCTTCCAGGTCCTGAAGCAGCAAAACAGCCCCAGACCATCACACTACCACCACCATATTTTACTGTTGGTATAATGTTCTTTTTATAAAATGCAGTGTTCCTTCTACGCCAGATATACTTGGACACACACCTTCCAAAGAGTTCCACTTTTGTCTCATCGGTCCACAGAATGTTGTCCCAAAAGTCTTGGTGATCATCAAGATGTGTTGTGGAGAAATTGAGACGAGCTTTGATGTTCTTTTTGCTCAGCAGTGGTTTTCTCCTTGGAACTCTGCCATGCAGGCCATTTTTGCCCAGTCTTTTCCTGATGGTGGAGGCATGAACGCTGACCTTAACTGAGGCAAGTGAGGCCTGCAGTTCCTTGGACGTTGTTGTGGGGTCTTTTGTGACCTCTTGGATGAGTCGTCGCTGCGCTCTTGGGGTAATTTTGGGCGGCCGGCCACTCCTGGGAAGGTTCACCACTG
This sequence comes from Lithobates pipiens, assembly GCF_037356315.1. Taxonomy (NCBI): domain Eukaryota; kingdom Metazoa; phylum Chordata; class Amphibia; order Anura; family Ranidae; genus Lithobates; species Lithobates pipiens. The sequence goes on from NW_027507788.1 coordinate 226,626,289, forward strand.
TTCCATGTCTTCGCCATTTGTGGATAATGGCTCTCACTGTGGTTCGCTGGATTCCCAAAGCTTTGGAAATGGCTTTATAACCCTTTCCAGACTGATAGATCTCAATTACTTTCTTTCTCAATTGTTCCTGAATTTCTTTGGGTCTCGGCATGATGTGTAGCTTTTAAGGATCTTCTGGTGGACCTTACTGTGTCAAGCAGCTCCTATTTAAGTGATTCCTTGATTGTGAACAGGTGTGGCAATAATCAGGCCTGGGTGTGGCTAGAGAAATTGAACTCAGGTGTGGACAACCACAGTTATAGTATGTTTTAACAAGGGGGGCAATCACTTTTTCACACAGGGCCATGATGGTTTGGATTTTTTTTCACCTTTAATAATAAACACCTTCATTTACAAATTGCATTTTGTGTTTATTTGTGTTGTCCTTGACTATTGTTTAAATTGGTTTGATGTTTCGAAACACTTAAGTGTGACAAACATGCAAAGGAACAGGAAATGAGGAAGGGGGCAAACACTTTTTCACACCACTGTACATCATGTCCGAAAGGTCACCAAGGAGAGGCAGACACCCAAGGCCACTGAAAGGGGGCAAGCAGGCTCTGTGTGTACAGTCAACAGTGCTGGTCGTGGACATGGTGCATTCTCTGCAGGTGGCCGTGTGGTACGGTTGTCCTTTTTTTCAGCTGCTGGCCGTGTTATCGAGCCACAACATGCAGAAGAGTTGGTGGAGTAGATAACAAAGCCATCCTCATCCTCCTCATCCTCTGTCACCCAGGCTCAGAGTAGTTTGCCTTCCAACACAGCTGCCAAAGCGGCCTCTTCCACCTGCTCCTTGTCCACAGTCACTTCTTCCATAGCCCCACCATCATCCACGGGGGAGTCCCCCAAAATTCGACCACAGTGTCGGGTACATGCTGCTGGAGGATGAGCAGCAATTTGAAGGCTTCGATGTTGGTTTCCAGGTTGAGGAAGGGAGTAACGTGAGCCTAGAGAGAGGGGGTGCCCAAGGAAACTGGCAGTCATGTTCCCCCAGCTGCAGCATACTGCCAAGTTTGCTCCAGTGATGAAGAGGGAGGGGAGGAGGAGGTCACTGACTGTACTTGGGTGCCTGATAGAAGAGAGGAGGAGGAGGCACAACTCTGAGGCAGGATATCCTTTAGGGGGCAGTTTAAGGGCAGCCACCCTATTGCATCACATAGCAGAGCTCTGTAGGTGCAGTGCGCTGCTGACTCCCCTTGGTGTGGGCCTTATTCGATACGTGTCGAAAAAGGCCCACATCAACCTGCCCACCAACCGCCTCATTTGTGACATGCCCACCTGGTGGAACTCAACGTTGACAATGCTGCAGCAGGTTTCCACCCCATGATTGGACAGTTTCAACAGGGGGTAAAAACCTTTTGCAAAAAAATATTGAACCCAAGTGGTACAAACCTGTTGAAACTTGCACATCTTATCATTGAGAGCCATGGGCATCTTTTCATTTAAGGGATACTGTGCCATTTTATCCTTCACCAGTGCCACCTGTGGGCTGGAGCACCATCAGGCCTTGGACAAGATCTGTTTGGCTGCCATGAACAGGCAGCTTGATTTTAAAATACTGCTCTTCCATTAGAGTAAGGGTCTCCACACTTTCTAAAAAAAGGGCCAGTTTATTGTCCTTCAGGCTTTAGGGGGGGCTAGACTGTGGCCAACGGGAGTAGAAAATGCCCTGGCATCAGTGTCTCATCACTGGTTTTAATGGGAGGAATAGTGCCCCTTGGTGATATACAGTGAGAAGAATAGTGCACCATTGATGGTGTCAGTAGGGGGAATGGTGCTCTATCATTGGTGTCAGTTGGTGGAATAGTGCCCCAAGGGCCAGATAAAGGCAAAATAAAGGGTCACATCTAGCCCCCAGGCTGCAGTTTGGAGACCACTGCTTTAGGGTATGAAATTCGATCACCGTTGTTGAATGCCTCATGAACTTATATGCTTGGCTTTACCATGCTTACAAGTTTATATACACTGAGATGGTGAGAGGCGGAGAGAAGATGTTTTTGGGGCTTGTCAGGAACAAGGCTAGTATATTTAATATGCTTGCTAACCTTGTGCCACCCTTATGACAGCTTGTTGGTGGCATCTGTTGCAAGCTGCAAGCATGAGATATTCACCTCTAATGTGTTAAGGGTCCCTTTACTCCATGAGGCCGACCATAATCATTTTCTTTTGACTGTTCCTCTTTCTTTGCCTGCAGGTCTCTCTGAAAATCCCAGGATTCCCTAGTTTTGAATATGGCTACTCGCTATGGATGGCAGTGGGAGGCAATTTAGGGGCGGTCACCACTGCCATAACAACCTGCTATCTCAGCTTTTGTAAGAAGAAACGCAACACCATGACAAGCAAAGAAAACCCTATGATTGGATGTTCCGAGAGTCCCAATGTACAGAAAACATATGTTTAAAATGTCATCCTCAATTGATTCTGGGTAGTCCTAATTCATGAAAGCGCTTAAAGTAACCCTTGATAGTCCTCCTGCTATCCCATATAGCAGAACCTGTGCATATAGCTTGTGGCAGGGACCTTAGTGCACCCTCTTCTCATATTACAACCCTCTAGTAATCCCTATATAGCAGCTGTGAAAACTCTGTAAAAATCAACTTTACATTTAGAACATCAAGTTTTTTTCCAAGTGAACAGCCTCTACTCCTTTAGTGAATCAACATTAAAGTGTTAAGGCAACAAGGTCAGTGTGTCAGATAAGTAGCAAGTAGTTTCAGAAAAGGAGCTTAGCAATGGCAGCCTTCTTGTATCTTTCATTACGGGCTTCCTCTAAAACAAGGAGACAGAAAGGGTGTTATGAGCTAGAAGGATCTTTGATCCCTCTGCGTAATTGGTGGAGATGTGAGCCCTCAAAAGGGCTGAGGCGCAGAGTCTAAAGGAGCCCCCTGGTATTTACCAGCACAACCTGCAAGGGTGCGATGAACTTTGCCGTGGGGCGGCTCCAAGGTTGCAGCCCTCGGACACACCCATTGAGATGGCAGCTAGCCAGGGAATGAACCAGAATGATATACCGAATGGACACGCGATTTCAGAACCCGGGACAGACCAAAGGCCAGGGCAGGCAGTGGAAAAGTGGGGTCAGATACTGGACTAAGGTCAATAACCAAAGAGAGAGAGGAAGGCAGGAAGATGGGGACACAGGGGTCACTTGAGGCAGTGGTCATCAACCCCGTCCTCAGGGCCCACTAACAGGTCAGGTTTGCAAGATAACTGAAATAACATCCCAGATGATATCATTTGCTGCTCAGTGATTGCCGTATTCTAGTCTCCATCTTCCCCAAGGTCATACATAAAACCTAGCCTGTTATTGGGTCCTGAGGACAGGGATGATGACCACTGACTTGAGGCACCAAGGTGCAGGCATCACTAGAGGCATTAGGGTCACAGGAATGGAAATTGGGGTCACTCAGAAGCACTGGAACCAGTGCCTGTGGCTAGGAACACAAGTTGTTGCTTGGGCACCAGATGGCTGTGCATCATGTCTCCCGCGTGAGGGGCTCCTTGGCACTGTGCCACCAGATGCAGTTGGGCTCTTACTTCCAGTAGTACAATTTGATGGGAATGTATTTTAGAGATGTGACCTCTTCATCGGCCTCCATGGCTGACAATGGGGGACAAATCCCAAAGCACATACCCATCCCCCATACCATATTACTGGGAGGAGGAGTATTTTAGTGCAAAGTTTCAGGAAAACAATGTTTTCTTCATCAGGTATGACGTTAAGCTGGCCATAGAAGAAGCAATTTTCTTTCCCTGCAGCCATGAGTTCCTCCATTAACACTGAATCCCTCCCCTGCAGCTATTGTTTTCTCCCTGCAGGGGGGAGCTGCTTATACCCACGTTGATCGATTGATTGGGTACAATCAACCTGCCCATACATGGTTTGAATCTCGGCCGGTCCCAGCTGACCCGGGTGAGATTTGAACCATCTATGGCTGTCTTTAGGACAAGACCATTTACAAAGGAAACCAGCACTAAGAAGATACACTCACCGGACACTTTCTAGTACTTGCTAGTAGCGGGTTGGACCCCCTTTATTAGGTCCCCCTTGCTAGTAGCGGGTTGGACCCCCTTTTGCCTTCATTCTTGGTGGCAGAGACACAACAAGATGTTGGAAACATTCCCTTTGTTTAGAAAGTTTGGAGACCCCTGCCTTAGATAATTTTGGCTTGTACCTGGTTTTGGTGAACCTGAACCCTTTGCTCCTGAACTTACTATGTACCTTTTGCCTTCAGAACTGATTGTAATTCTTGAGATACAACGAGGTGTTGGAAACATCCCTCAGAGATTTTCCTCCATAGTGACATGAGAACATCACACAGTCGCTGCAGATTTGTCAGATTTGTTTCCCCACATCCCAAAGGTGCTCTATTGGATGAGATGTGGTGAGTGTGGAGGCCATTGGAGGACAGGGACCTCATGGTCCAGTGGTGAGATGATTGGAGCTTTGTGACATGGGGCATTATCCTGCTGGGAGGAGCCATCAGAAGATGGGGACACTGTAGTCATAAAGGGATGGACATGATCAGCAACAATACTCAGGTAGGCCGTGGTGATTAAACCATGCTCAATTGGTACTGAGGGGCCCAAAGTGTGCCAAGATCCCCCCACACCATTACACCCCCCCACCAGCCTGAACTGGTGATATCCCATCCTCCACACCATTACACCCCCACAACCAGCCTGAACCGGTTAAACCCCATCCTCCACACCATTACACCCCCCACAACCAGCCTGAACCGGTTAAACCCCATCCTCCACACCATTACACCCCCACAACCAGCCTGAACCGGTTAAACCCCATCCCCCACACAATTACACCCCCACCACCAGCTTGAACCGGTGATATCCCATCCCCCCACACCATTACACCCCCACCACCAGCATGAACCGGTGATACCCCATCCCCCACACCATTACAACCCCACCACCAGCCTGAACCGGTGATATCCCATCCCCCACACCATTACACCCCCACCACCAGCCTGAACCAGTGATACCCCATCCCCCACATCATTACACCCCCACCACCAGCCTGAACCGGTGATATCCCATCCCCCACACCATTACACCCCCACCACCAGCCTGAACCGGTGATACCCCATCCCCCACACCATTACACCCCCACCACCAGTCTGAACCAGTGATATCCCATCCCCCACACCATTCCACCCCCACCACCAGCCTGAACCGGTGATATCCCATCCCCCGCACCATTACACCCCCACCACCAGCCTGAACCGGTGATACCCTATGGAGACATGGATGGGGGGAGACATGGATGGGTGGAGACATGGATGGAAGGAGACACGGATGGATGGAGACATGGATGGGTGGAGACATGGATGGGTGGAGACATGGAGGGGTGTAGACATGGATGGGTGGAGACAGGGCCGGTGCTACCACTAGGCAAACTAGGCAGCCGCCTAGGGCGCACTTCTGCCTGGGTGTGCCGGGCCACTGGTGTTCCTACTCTCTGCAGCAAGCAACTAAGTCTCAGCACCAGCAGGCAGCCGCCTTTGCAGATAGTATCAGAGGTGCAGAGGACTGTATCTTTGGCCTGACTCCCCAATGAATGGAAGCAAGCAAACATTCTCTGATGGGCACTAGTAGGCTGCATTGATGGGCGCTGGTGAGGCTGCGTTGATGGGCGCTGATGAGGCTGCATTGATGGGTGCTGGTGAGGCTGCGTTGATGGGCGCTGATGAGGCTGCATTGATGGGTGCTGGTGAGGCTATAGTTGATGGTGAGGTGTCCATGGGCAGGGGATTAAAAAGATGGGGTGTACATGGGCAGGGGGGAAGGGGGTGGAGTCAGGGGTGGAGCCAGGGGAGCCAGGGGAGGGGTGGCAAAAGGAGGTTTTTGCCTAGGGTGTCAAAAATCCTTGCACCAGCTCTGGGTGGAGACATGGATGGGTGGAGACATGGATGGGTGGAGACATGGATGGGTGGGGACATGGATGGGTGGAGACATGGATGGTTGGAGACATGGAGGGGTGGAGACATGGATGGGTGGAGACATGGAGGGGTGGAGACATGGAGGGGTGGAGACATGGATGGGTGGAGACATGGATAGCTGGAGACATGCAGGGCCACTGATAGGGCAGTATAGCCAGCCCTGTTGTCAGGGCCGCTGATAGGGCAGTATAGCCAGCCCTGTTGTACTGGGCCCAGCCCCCATCAGCCCCACAGGGGGGCCCGGGCAACTTTACAGTTCATTTATGCATATTAAAATTTCGAAACCATTCCCCCGCTACTTCTTGCTTAGAGAAGGGTTTTTCTAATTACATTTTCCGGGGGCCCATCTGGACTATAGAGGGGCCTAGGAGATGAGCGCAGCGTTCGGACTATTTCTCCTTTTTCGGGCGCATGTACATGAAGCCGGCCCGCACATTGTTCTGCTGGTTAATTAGTCCCGGCTGCCGCTGCCCACTGCCTTCCCTGGCGGAGTGATACTAAGAGGCTCCGCTTAGCTCTGCCTCTCATTTTCAGGTGCCGACTGCTGAGACTCAGACAAGGCGACGGGCGGCTCAGTGGATGAGAGAGATAGGCTGCACTGATGGGGGCCAGAACCTGGGGGGTCACATGCACGGCACACAGTAAGTGGAGCACAGAAGTTGAATCCTTCAATGCGTCTCACTTAGGTACAGCATAGCAGGTCATGATTATCAGCATTATGACACTCACGCAGGCAGCACAGTCAGCATTTGTTCAGTCAAGGATCTGTTACAGTGTTTCCTATTGCTGTTTGGTGCTTACTTTGTTATGGCTGTATAGGGTTATAGTTTGTAACACACAGTACAGCCATAAGTTAACAAAGTCAGCACCCAAACGCCGAGTGACACTGTGAGATCCATGACAGAGCACATGCTGACTGTGCTGCCTGCGCAATTTTCATAATGCTGATAATCATAAGACGCAGTGTGATGTTACTTTACACTTGCGTTTGGGAGGGGGGGGCAGTAAACATGTCCCCCCCCCCAACCACCCCCTTTAACCGCTTCTTGTCCAGCAACATACTGGTACATTACTGGATTGGAAGGGTGATAACTTTGTCATCGCTGCAGCAATGATCAAGATATCATTTTTTAGCCGCGACGAGTCTGCACAAAGTAAAAGTAATCCTAGTGGCTAAGAAGCCCCTGGATTACTTTTACAGGCAGTGGAAGGGGGTTCCACCACCATCCCTCCATCGCCTTTACTTGGCTCTCCCGTGCCAACAGGGGTCCCATTAAACATGTGAGCAGCAACATCTAGTTCCTGGGACACAATATGCGTGCATATGTAAACAGTGACAAATCTGCAGATGTTGGGTCAGGGAAGGAGCCTGTGGTGGGGTCGAGGATGGGGTTAAAAGGGGCCCCGTCGGGTAGGCTGTATGGGGCCCCATGATTTCTAACAGCGGCCCTGGAGACATGGATGGGTGGAGACATGGATGGAGGGAGACATGAATGGGTGGAGACATGGATGGAGAAAGACATGGATGGATGGAGACATGGATGGAGGGAGACATGGATGGAGGGAGACATGGATGGAAGGAGACATGGATGGAGGGAGACATGGATGGATGGAGACATGAATGGATGGATGGAGACATGGATGGAGGGAGACATGGATGGGTGGAGACATGGATGGAGGGAGACATGGATGGGTGGAGACATGGATGGAGGGAGACATGGATGGAAGGAGACATGGATGGAGGGAGACATGGATGGGTGGAGACATGGATGGGTGGAGACATGGATGGGTGGAGACATGGATGGAGGGAGACATGGATGGAGGGAGACATGGATGGAAGGAGACATGGATGGGTGGAGACATGGATGGATGGAGACATGGATGGAGGGAGACATGGATGGAGGGAGACATGGATGGAGGGAGACATGGATGGAAGGAGACATGGATGGGTGGAGACATGCATGGAAGGAGACATGGATGGGTGGAGACATGGATGGAAGGAGACATGGATGGGTGGAGACATGCATGGAAGGAGACATGGATGGGTGGAGACATGGATGGAAGGAGACATGGATGGAGGGAGACATGGATGGGTGGAGACATGGATGGGTGGAGACATGGATGGAGGGAGACATGGATGGAGGGAGACATGGATGGAGGGAGACATGGATGGGTGGAGACATGGATGGAGGGAGACATGGATGGAGGGAGACAGTGATGGAAGGAGACATGGATAGGTGGAGACATGGATGGGTGGAGACATGGATGGAGGGAGACATGGATGGGTGCAGACATGGATGGAAGGAGACATGGATGGGAGGAGACATGGACGGGGTGGAGACATGGATGGGTGGAGACATGGATGGGTGGAGACATGGATGGGAGGAGACATGGACGGGAGGAGACATGGACGGGTGGAGACATGGACGGGTGGAGACATGGACGGGTGGAGACATGGACGGGTGGAGACATGGACGGGTGGAGACATGGACGGGAGGAGACATGGACGGGAGGAGACATGGACGGGTGGAGACATGGACGGAAGGAGACATGGACGGGTGGAGACATGGACGGGTGGAGACATGGACGGGGGGAGACATGGACGGGGGGAGACATGGACGGGGGGAGACATGGACGGGGGGAGACATGGACGGGGGGAGACATGGACGGGGGGAGACATGGACGGGTGCAGACATGGACGGAAGGAGACATGGACGGGTGGAGACATGGACGGGAGGAGACATGGACGGGTGGAGACATGGACGGGTGGAGACATGGACGGGAGGAGACATGGACGGGAGGAGACATGGACGGGAGGAGACATGGACGGGAGGAGACATGGACGGGAGGAGACATGGACGGGTGGAGACATGGACGGGTGGAGACATGGACGGAGGGAGACATGGACGGGTGGAGACATGGACGGGTGGAGACATGGACGGGTGGAGACATGGACGGGTGGAGACATGGACGGGTGGAGACATGGATGGAGGGAGACATGGACGGAAGGAGACATGGACGGGTGGAGACATGGACGGAGGGAGACATGGACGGAAGGAGACATGGACGGGTGGAGACATGGATGGAAGGAGACATGGATGGGTGGAGACATGGATGGAGGGAGACATGGATGGAAGGAGACATGGATGAGTGGAGACATGGATGGAGGGAGACATGGATGGGTGGAGACATGGATGGAGGGAGACATGGATGGGTGGAGACATGGATGGAAGGAGACATGGATGGGTGGAGACATGGACGGGGGGAGACATGGACGGGGGGAGACATGGACGGGGGGAGACATGGACGGGGGGAGACATGGACGGGTGCAGACATGGACGGAAGGAGACATGGACGGGTGGAGACATGGACGGGAGGAGACATGGACGGGTGGAGACATGGACGGGTGGAGACATGGACGGCAGGAGACATGGACGGGAGGAGACATGGACGGGAGGAGACATGGACGGGAGGAGACATGGACGGGAGGAGACATGGACGGGTGGAGACATGGACGGAGGGAGACATGGACGGAAGGAGACATGGACGGGTGGAGACATGGACGGGTGGAGACATGGATGGAGGGAGACATGGATGGAAGGAGACATGGATGGGTGGAGACATGGATGGAAGGAGACATGGATGGGTGGAGACATGGATGGAGGGAGACATGGATGGAAGGAGACATGGATGAGTGGAGACATGGATGGAGGGAGACATGGATGGGTGGAGACATGGATGGAGGGAGACATGGATGGAAGGAGACATGGATGGGTGGAGACATGGATGGAAGGAGACATGGATGGGTGGAGACATGGATGGGTGGAGACATGGATGGGTGGAGACATGGACGGGGGGAGACATGGACGGGGGGAGACATGGACGGAGGGAGACATGGATGGATGGAGGGAGACATGGATGGGTGGAGACATGGATGGAGGGAGACATGGATGGGTGGAGACATGGATGGAGGGAGACATGGATGGAAGGAGACATGGATGGAAGGAGACATGGATGGGTGGAGACATGGATGGGTGGAGACATGGATGGGTGGAGACATGGATGGGTGGAGACATGGACGGGGGGAGACATGGACGGGGGGAGACATGGACGGGGGGAGACATGGACGGGTGGAGACATGGACGGGTGGAGACATGGACGGGGGGAGACATGGACGGGGGGAGACATGGACGGGTGGAGACATGGATGGAAGGTAGACATGGGTGCCGTCAATAAATTTGTTTCGTTCTGTTTTCCGTTTCGATTTGTAATAAAATTAATTCGTACTTCATATTTCGTGTCCGAAATTCCGTTCTGTTTCGTACGAAATATGAATTGTCGTTCGTTCGTTCTTTACGATGAATTTAAAGGCAAAAACATTGCTCATTATACTTATTATGACTTGCAGAAGACTTCTGTGATAGAAGTCAATGTAAATTGCCTGAAGACATCAGTGAAGGACTTTCCTCCTCTCTGGGCTGCCAAGAAAAGAACAAAGTGAATACAATGTTTCTTCTTCAATGGGCTGAACTCCCTGTGTAGAAGTTCTCAGTTTAACCATTTAAAGACTAAATCTTTTCTGACACTTGTTGCTTACAAGTAAAAATCCAGTATTTTCTGCTAGAAAATCACTCAGAAGCCCGAAAAATTATATATATATATTTTTTTAGCAGAGACCCTAGGGGATAAAACAGCAGTTGTTGCAATATTTTATGTGGCACGGTATTTGCGCAGAGGTCTTTCAAACGCAAGTTAGCCCTTTTTTTTTCGGTCGACCTCTAGAGAGCACTGACATTAGCAGCGTGACATACAACAATGACACCTGCACCGTGATAGAGTGATCTGACACCAGCACCGTGATAGAGAGCACTGACATTAGCAGCGTGACATACAGCAATGACACCAGCACCGTGATATACAGTACTGACACCTGCACCGTGATAGAGTGATCTGACACCAGCACCGTGATATACAGTACTGACACCTGCACCGTGATAGAGTGATCTGACACGAGCACCGTGATAGAGAGCACTGACATCAGCAGCGTGACATAAAGCACTCACACCAGCACCGTGATATACAGCACTGACACAAGCACCGTGATATACAGCACTGACACCTGCACCGTAAGCAGCCCCAGGAGGAATTTAGCATAGCACAGGGATGGTGGGAGCCCCTCATAATAAGCAGCCCCAGGAGGAATTTAGCATAGCACAGGGATGGTGGGAGCCAGTGGCGGAATTATAGGGGTCGCTGCGATCGCCAAGGCGACCGGGCCCCGTGCTGCAGGGGGGCCTTGAGGACCCCCCTGTATAATTGAAGGAGAGGGTGGCTGTGACCGAGCTCCCCGATCTTCAGCCGAAGTGTAATCGGCACTGTGCGGGGAGCTCGGAGTCATCACACTGCTTGTAACTAAAGTGAAAGCAGTGTGTGCTCTTTGTCTCCCCCTACAGTGCAGTACCCGGCAGGAAGAGGTAAGATAAAGCTCTGCAGTTTTTGACGGGTGGAGACATGGACGGGAGGAGACATGGACGGGTGGAGACATGGACGGGTGGAGACATGGACGGGAGGAGACATGGACGGGAGGAGACATGGACGGGAGGAGACATGGACGGGTGGAGACATGGACGGGTGGAGACATGGACGGAGGGAGACATGGACGGAAGGAGACATGGACGGGTGGAGACATGGACGGGTGGAGACATGGACGGAGGGAGACATGGATGGAAGGAGACATGGATGGGTGGAGACATGGATGGAAGGAGACATGGATGGGTGGAGACATGGATGGAGGGAGACATGGATGGAAGGAGACATGGATGAGTGGAGACATGGATGGAGGGAGACATGGATGGGTGGAGACATGGATGGAGGGAGACATGGATGGAAGGAGACATGGATGGGTGGAGACATGGATGGAAGGAGACATGGATGGGTGGAGACATGGATGGGTGGAGACATGGATGGGTGGAGACATGGACGGGTGGAGACATGGACGGGGGGAGACATGGACGGGGGGAGACATGGACGGGTGCAGACATGGACGGAAGGAGACATGGACGGGTGGAGACATGGACGGGAGGAGACATGGACGGGTGGAGACATGGACGGGTGGAGACATGGACGGCAGGAGACATGGACGGGAGGAGACATGGACGGGAGGAGACATGGACGGGAGGAGACATGGACGGGAGGAGACATGGACGGGAGGAGACATGGACGGGTGGAGACATGGACGGAGGGAGACATGGACGGAAGGAGACATGGACGGAAGGAGACATGGATGGGTGGAGACATGGATGGGTGGAGACATGGATGGAGGGAGACATGGATGGAAGGAGACATGGATGGGTGGAGACATGGATGGAAGGAGACATGGATGGGTGGAGACATGGATGGAGGGAGACATGGATGGAAGGAGACATGGATGAGTGGAGACATGGATGGAGGGAGACATGGATGGAAGGAGACATGGATGGGTGGAGACATGGATGGAAGGAGACATGGATGGGTGGAGACATGGATGGGTGGAGACATGGATGGGTGGAGACATGGACGGGGGGAGACATGGACGGGGGGAGACATGGACGGAGGGAGACATGGACGGAGGGAGACATGGATGGATGGAGACATGAATGGATGGAGGGAGACATGGATGGGTGGAGACATGGATGGAGGGAGACATGGATGGGTGGAGACATGGATGGAGGGAGACATGGATGGAAGGAGACATGGATGGAAGGAGACATGGATGGGTGGAGACATGGATGGGTGGAGACATGGATGGGTGGAGACATGGATGGGTGGAGACATGGACGGGGGGAGACATGGACGGGGGGAGACATGGACGGGGGGAGACATGGACGGGGGGAGACATGGACGGGTGGAGACATGGACGGGTGGAGACATGGACGGGTGGAGACATGGACGGGGGGAGACATGGACGGGGGGAGACATGGACGGGTGGAGACATGGATGGAAGGTAGACATGGGTGCCGTCAATAAATTTGTTTCGTTCTGTTTTCCGTTTCGATTTGTAATAAAATTAATTCGTACTTCATATTTCGTGTCCGAAATTCCGTTCTGTTTCGTACGAAATATGAATTGTCGTTCGTTCGTTCTTTACGATGAATTTAAAGGCAAAAACATTGCTCATTATACTTATTATGACTTGCAGAAGACTTCTGTGATAGAAGTCAATGTAAATTGCCTGAAGACATCAGTGAAGGACTTTCCTCCTCTCTGGGCTGCCAAGAAAAGAACAAAGTGAATACAATGTTTCTTCTTCAATGGGCTGAACTCCCTGTGTAGAAGTTCTCAGTTTAACCATTTAAAGACTAAATCTTTTCTGACACTTGTTGCTTACAAGTAAAAATCCAGTATTTTCTGCTAGAAAATCACTCAGAAGCCCGAAAAATTATATATATATATTGTTTTAGCAGAGACCCTAGGGGATAAAACAGCAGTTGTTGCAATATTTTATGTGGCGCGGTATTTGCGCAGAGGTCTTTCAAACGCAAGTTAGCCCTTTTTTTTTCGGTCGACCTCTAGAGAGCACTGACATTAGCAGCGTGACATACAACAATGACACCTGCACCGTGATAGAGTGATCTGACACCAGCACCGTGATAGAGAGCACTGACATTAGCAGCGTGACATACAGCAATGACACCAGCACCGTGATATACAGTACTGACACCTGCACCGTGATAGAGTGATCTGACACCAGCACCGTGATATACAGTACTGACACCTGCACCGTGATAGAGTGATCTGACACGAGCACCGTGATAGAGAGCACTGACATCAGCAGCGTGACATAAAGCACTCACACCAGCACCGTGATATACAGCACTGACACAAGCACCGTGATATACAGCACTGACACCTGCACCGTAAGCAGCCCCAGGAGGAATTTAGCATAGCACAGGGATGGTGGGAGCCCCTCATAATAAGCAGCCCCAGGAGGAATTTAGCATAGCACAGGGATGGTGGGAGCCAGTGGCGGAATTATAGGGGTCGCTGCGATCGCCAAGGCGACCGGGCCCCGTGCTGCAGGGGGGCCTTGAGGGCCCCCCTGTATAATTGAAGGAGCGGGTGGCTGTGACCGAGCTCCCCGATCTTCAGCCGAAGTGTAATCGGCACTGTGCGGGGAGCTCGGAGTCATCACACTGCTTGTAACTAAAGTGAAAGCAGTGTGTGCTCTTTGTCTCCCCCTACAGTGCAGTACCCGGCAGGAAGAGGTAAGATAAAGCTCTGCAGTTTTTGAACAGACTTTATGTGTGTGTGTGCACTGTGCATTTGTGTGTGTGTGTATGTGTGTGTGTATTTGTGTGTGTGTGTGTGTGTGTATGTATGCGTGTATGTGTGTGCATGTGTATGTGCATGTGTGCGTGCATGTGTGTGTATGTGTATGTGCATGTGTGTAGATGGCGAGCAGGCGGGGGGGCACACTGGCGGCATTCAAGGGCACACTAGCAGAATTTGATGGCACACTGGCAGCGTTTAATGGCACAGTTGTAGCATTTGAGGGCACAGTGGCAGCGTTTGGCACAGTGGTTGCAATTGATGGCACAGTGATAGCGTTTGATGGCACAGTGGCAGTGTTTGAGGGCACAGTGGCAGCGTTAAATGGGCACAGTGGCTGCAGTTGATGGCACAGTGGCAGTGTTTGATGGCACAGTGGCTGCAATTGATGGCACAGTGGCAGCGTTAAATGGGCACAGTGGCAGTCTTTAATGGCACAATGGCAGCGTTAAATGGGCACAGTGGCAGTCTTTAATGGCACAATGGCAGCGTTAAATGGGCACGGTGGCAGTGTTAAATTGGCACGGTGGCAGCGTTTGATGGCACGGTGGCAGCGTTTGATGGCGCGGTGGCAGCGTTTGACGGCACAGTGACAGCATTTGATGGCACAGAGGCAGCGTTTGATGGCACAGTGGCAGCGTTTGATGGCACAGTGGCAGCGTTTGTTGGGCACAGTAGCAGCGTTTGGGCACAGTGGCTGCATTTGAGGGTACAGTGGCAGCGTTTGACGGCACAGTGGCTGCATTTGATGATTTGGTTTATAAAAAATTTTGTGACCCCCAAAAATTTTGAGCACCAGCCACCCCTGTTTAGATGTATTTATGCACATTTTATGTATCTGCGTTTAATCCTGCCCCCCCCTTCCCATATTAGAGCTGGGCAATTTTCTAAAAAAAAAAAATGTCATTTAAAAAAAAAAAACTCATTTCACAAATCGAATCCAGTTTTTTTTTTTATGGACACCGCGCCAGTCCTGAGGAGCTGCGGGCAGGAGTTTTTAGGTGAGGCCGTGGCTTCGTCCTAGTCCGCAGGTCCGGCCTCACGGGCTAGGCCGAAGCCACGGCCTCACCTAAAAACTCCTGCACGCAGTAACTCAGGACCGGTGCGGAGTCAGCACTGATCCTGGTGAAAAAATAAATATCTAAAAAAAAACTATTTCCTGAAAATTTTAATCGATTTGACCTCTCAACTCAATTCAAGATTCAAATCGATTTTTTTCCCCAGCCCTACCCCATATGTGTACAATCAGAACTGATTTTTTTTCTTGCTTGTTCAAAGTAGCAGCAAAAAAAATGCTAATCCTCTGAAAAGCGATCTGTGCTCAGATCGCTTTTCAGAGGCATTTGACAGCTGGTAAAGGGGCAATATGTTGCCTCCTGACCACCTGTTTTAATCCCTTAATGTGATTGTAAAGGTTTTGCTTTTTTTTTTTTTAATAACAAACATGTTATACTTACCTTCACTGTGCAGCTCGTTTTGCACAGAGTGGCCCCGAACCTTGTATTCTGGGGTCCCTCGGTGGCTCTCGTGGCTCCTCCTCTTATCAGACAACCCCCTAGGAGAAGCGCTCTCCCGGGGGGGGGGGGGGTTACCTTGCAGGCGCCCCTGACGCTCGCCTCATTGGATTTTATTAACAGCAGTGGGAGCCAATGGCTGAGCTGCTATCAATCTATCCAATCAGGAGCCGAGAACCCCGGACAAAGGAAGAGCGCATCTCCACCTGGTGAAGTTCCAGGGCTCAGGTAAGTAAAAAGGTGGGGGCTGGGGTTCCAGTGACTGCCAGGTGTTTTTTCACCTTAATGCATAGGATGGATTAAGGTGAAAAAACACGAGGGTTTACAACCCCTTAAATGCATCATCACTATGCTGCAACTGCATGCAATGCACACAGTTGCAGGTGGGTTGCAGTGCAGCCCCATTCACCTAGGGATGTACTTAAAGGGTGCCCTGACTGGAAAAAGATTGAGAAACACCGACATAGAGGAACCCATCTCTCCATTTTCCTCCTGCAGCCGCTGAATGCCTGTGGAAGGGAGAGGTGGAGAAGCGGCGGCAAATGGAGAAATTGGTTCCTTTACATGCAGCCACCCACTTGCAACCGGGTCCTGTTGTTCCGCCACCAAACTCGGAGTAAAGGGCCCTGTCAGGGGGGCACTTCATGGTTTCTTGCATCGGGGCCCTGAAGGTTCTAGTTACGCCACTGGTGGGAGCCCCTCATAATAAGCAGCCCCAGGAAGAAAGTCAGCACAGCACAGGGATGGTGATCTTTACAAACCTACAGGTCATATTTGCAGCCACAAAATAATTACTAGCTGTGCACACATAGCCCCACCACATGGCTAATGACATAACACATGTATGAGGTGAATCTGGGATCGACAACTACAAGCATTCTTTTTTTATATGTGAAATTCTGAAAATTCAGGAATCTTGAGATAATGGAGGCGAGGGAAGGTCAGGGTAGGTAAAGAATACTGTTTGTTTCTGAAAGATATATTTGTTTTCTGCTTTCCCCATTATTATAAGACGATATTCCTGCTGGGCCTCCAACCATACCCCCAGGTTAACAGATGTCGGGTTCTTAATATACCGATCCTCTAAATATATCACTCTCTTTGAGGCGTTTTCTTCCCTTTCTCCAGATTGTTTTTTGATTTTAGAGATTTGTTGTATCAGGAGACCCCGAAGGTAAGCCTTCAGGGTGTCCCACACAATACCTGGCGAGGCCGTGCCCGTGTTCAGATCTACATATTCTCTTAATGCCATTAGCACTTCCTTTGGTTCCCCCATAAGCTCCAGCCAAGAGGGACTAATTCACTCCCGGAAGTATTTCCTGTCCTAGAACTAGCGAGGCCGTCATTGCTGAATGGTCTGAAAGTTCTCTTGGCATGTATTTTATCTTATTTACTAATGCCATCGCCTCGTCATTTCCCCACAATCAGGTCTATCCTTGACAAAGTTGAGTGTGTAGTAGAGAAGCACGAGAAGGAACGCGTTTTTGGGTTCTGAATTCTCCAAAGATCCTTCAGGCCCATCTCTCTCATGAACTGGGATAGACGACCCTCTGTTGTACCCCTCTGGTGAACCCCATAGGGGAGTCTATCCATCATTTTGTCCATAACCATATTAAAATCTCCCGTCACTATTAATGGGACTCCCGGCTTATCTACCACAAACTCAACCAGTTCGTATAGGATATCTGTAGAGAAGGGTGGTGGTATATAAACGTTACCCATAATCAGTATCTTCTCTTCTATTTTACCATATATAAAAATATATCGCCCCTGCTCGTCTACCTTAGCCTGAAGACAGTTAAAGGGTGTCCCTACACTTTGTTAAAAAAAAAAAAAAGGGTGTCCCTGCTTTAATCAAAATACTGACCCCCCTAGAATAGGATGTATGGACTGAATGATATTGGATGGGATATTCAGCCCACCCCAATTGTCGACTAGAAGCATTTGTAAAGTGTGTTTCCTGCAGGCAGAGAATCGTTACTCCATGTGACTTGGCCATCGACCTAACCGCAGCCCTCTTCCTCAAGTCTCCCAAACCTCTAACATTCCAAGAATATAAAATAAATCCACCCTATATATGTGAATCCCATTTTTGTTATTCAATTTAAATACATTTTTTGTGAGTGTCTTGAGTGTCTTTTAGCCCTTGTTTCACTGTGGTTGGATAAAACCTATTTAGTGCTCCAAATCTTTGAGTGTGCTTTTTCCATTCTTCCCTATGCCTTACATACCAAATAACCCTTCCGTGCATTACCCTTGTCTCCCTCCCTTCCTTACCATCACCCATCTCATACATTCCTCGCATTGCCTCTCTAGGCATCACTTGGGGCCTATTCATGTGACCTTCCCATGCACACCTCACTCGTGAACCATTCCGCTTTATTCTTTTAGGATTTCTATAGATGGGTCTTCATTATTCACAACCCGTCCCGGATTCCTGAGGAGAGGAGGAGAGATCAGTGATGAGGAGGATGATGGAGCCGCACGTCATTGAAGAGTCCAGTAGGGAGCGCTACAGTCCCATTATTTTAGGCCCCAAAACCAGACGGTAGTTGGTGGATTTGCAATGGCTTAAAGGAGTTGTAAAGGTTCGTTTTTTTATTTTCTAAATAGGTTCCTATAAGCTAGTGCATTGTTGGTTCACTTACCTTTTCCTTCGATTTCCCTTATAAATGTTTTTTTTCTTTGTTTTCTTTGTCTGAGTTTCTCACTTCCTGTTCCTCCTCAGTAAGCTGTTCTGGCTGACTAACCACCACTCGGATGATGGTGAGAAGTTTACTGAGGAGAAACAGGAAGTGAGATATTCAGACAAAGAAAAAAAACATTTAGAAGGGAAATCGAAGGAAAGGGTAAGTGAACCAACAATGCACTAGCTTAGAGGAACCTATGTAGAAAATAAAGGGGTTGTAAAGGTTTGTTTTTTAATTTATTGAGCAGATGTGACACCAATGATGGGGCACCATTCCTCCCACTGACACCAATGATGGGGCACCATTCCTCCCACTGACACCAATGATGGGGCACCATTCCTCCCACTGACACCAATGATGGGGCACCATTCCTCCCACTGACACCAATTATGGGGCACCATTCCTCCCACTGACACCAATGATGGGGCACCATTCATCCCACTGACACCATTAATTGGGCACCATTCCCCCCCAGTGACACCAATGATGGGGCACCATTCCCCCCACTGACACCAATGATGGGGCACCATTCCTCCCACTGACACCAATGATGGGGCACCATTCATCCCACTGACACCATTAATTGGGCACCATTCCCCCCCAGTGACACCAATGATGGGGCACTATTCCTCTCACTGATACCAATGATGGGGCACCATTCCCCCCCCCCACTGACACTAATGATGGGGCACTATTCTATCTGTCTATCTGAATGACACATTAACATTACCAAGAAATCACCAAAACGCCATTTCTAAACTGCCCGTTTATTTTGGCTGATATCACATGAACAAACAATGGCGGCCATATTTTGTATATCTGGACACGAGGAAAAGGCCAACAAAACATCCAACATATAAAAAAAAAAAGAAATGATGACAATAAAAAAGAAATAAGGTTTTCTTGTGTATCTCTAGAAATGCTAAACGCTGGAAATGACGGAGAAATTTAGAGTGTCCTGTAGAGGCAGAAAGCGATCATTTCACTCACAGCGACCCCTCCGCGTCCGATCCTCATTCTTATCTGACAATCGAAAGAATTGATTGGTAGCTGGAGGAAACGAGAAGACATTTCATACTAATAAACGACCACAAAGGAGGAAGCGCTGATGTTCAGGTCGGTCTTGGATGGGTACAGGACCTTCAGGTTGCCCTCCATGTCGGTGCCGCCCACTTGTTCCAGCACCAGCTGGGGGCGCTCCGGGGGGTTCCGAGTCCTCTGCATGTTCTGTATCCGACTTCCTCCTCTTTGTTCTCCATGGTGATTTTATTGAGTTCTGACGTTTTCTGTGTATAAGAAGAGAAAACACAAAATGAAACCTGCGTTACATCAGAGGGGTGGCGGTGTCACCCATACATCATTGGGGAACCCCTGGTTTCCCTCACTAGCGTCAGAAGGGGCGGGGTCAGGTGACGGGTGGCCCCGCCCTCCTAATATAAGAAACGTCAGGCGCTGGGATCCCCGCAGCGTCTCCTCAGTGGAGACAGAAGACGGATGCATGGATGGACTGCGCTGGACTGAGAAATCACCCATCGCTGGATCAGATCAGCCATCGCTGGACCCCGGAGAGATGATCATCCATCGCTGGATAGCAAGAGTGGATTACCACCGCTGGAACCTTTTTTATTTAAAAAAAAAAATAGGAATTTTTCAAAAGTGTGTTTGTCTTATCTAACCATTTTTTACACTTTCTTTGTGAAACCCCCTTACCATTTCAAACGGGGGGGGGCAGGATCTGGGGGTCCCCTTGTTAAAGGGGGCTTCCAGATTCTGATAAGCCCCCCGCCTGCAGACCCCCACAACCACTGGCCAGGCTTGTGGGGATGAGGCCCTTGTCCCCATCAACATGGGATCATGGTGCTTTGAGGGGTCACAGACCCCCCAAAGAATCCTCCCAATGTTGAGGGCATGTGGCCTGCTACAGTTCGGGGTGGAGGCGCTCTCTCGTCCCCCCTCTTTTCCTGCAGCCTGCCAGGTTGCGTGCTCGGATAAAGGGGTCTGGTATGGATTTTTAGGGGGGCCCCCACGTCAATTTTTTTTTTATTTGACGCAGGGTTCCCCTTAATATCCTTACCGGGCCTGGTAATTGAATTTAGGGGAAACCCTCGCTTTTTTTTATTCAAAAAATAATCGATGAATGAATTGTCGTCTCCCGTAATACAGAGAACACTCATTGAATGTTCTCTGTATTACGCCGCAAGTGATTTTAGAAGACTTTTTTTCCTTGCGAAATGACACTTTGTGCAGGGACAGTTCTAAGCACGGGAAACATGCGCCCCTTCACAGGCATACTATAGACACCCCCCAGGTACGAAATTTAAAGGAATATTACACTTTTATTGTTTCACTTTAACCATTATTAAAATCACTGCTCCTAAAAAAAACTGCAGTTTTTAAAACTTTTTTTGCATTGATCCATGTCCCCTGGGGCAGGACCCGGGTCCCCAAACACTTTTTAGGACAATAAATTGCATATTAGCCTTTAAAATTAGCACTTTAGATTTTGAACGTTTGAGTCCCATAGACTTTTAGGTCTATTCGGTTTAGTTTAGGTCTGTTCGCAGGTTCTGGTGCGAACCGAACAGGGGGCTGTTTGGCTCATCCTTAACATAGAACCCCAAAACATATTTTATATATATATATATATATATATATATATATTTTAATTACACAATTTTATTTTTTGCAAAGACCGTAGAGAATACAATGGCGGTCGTTGCAAATTTTTATCTCACACGGTATTTGAGCAACAATTATTCTAACAGTTTTTTATTTTTTATTTTTTTTGGAAAAAAGTTTTGTGATTTAAAATAAAACAAAAAAAACTGTAAAGTTAGCCCAATGTTTTTGCATAATGTGAAAGGTGAAGTTACGCCGAGTAAATAGATACCCAACATGTCACCCTGCAATATTGCGCATGCTCGTGGAATGGCGCCAAACTTCACTACTTAGAAATCCCCATAGGTGACACTATAACAATTTTTACTGGTTACATGTATTGAGTTACAGAGGAGTTCTAGGGCCAAAGTTATTGCTCTCGCTCTAACGTTCACAGCGCTTACAAGTTTTCATATGTGGGCGAGACCTAAGCATGCGTTTGCTTCTGCATGCGAGCACACGGGGGACAGGGGCACTTTAAACTTTTTTTTTTTTTATCCTTTTACTTTATTTTCGTTTGATGCTTTTTTCCAAAAAAATCTACTTTTTGATCACCTTTATTCCTATTACAAGGAATGTAAACTTTCCTTGTAACAGGAATATGGCATGACAGGTCCTCTTTACAGTGAGATATGGGGTCAAGACCCGCACATCTCCCCTCTACGCTGGGAAGCCTAAAATAAAAAAATAAATAAATAAAAAGATCCTGGCTTCGATCGTAGCGATGAGTCAGTAAACGCACCGGAGGGCGGCGAAGGGGTTGGACGTCCCCTCTCACCTCCTATAAGAACGATCAAGCAGCAGAACAGCCGCTATGATCATTCTTATGGTGTAGGGAATCACCGGCTGAAAAAGCTGATATCTGAATGATTCCTGTAGCTGCACCCATCATTCAGGTATCCCCGCACAAAGTCAAGGGCCCTCATATATGACGGCAGGCGGGAAGTGGCTAAAGCGCATTATTTTTTTTAATCTATTTTATTTTTTAACACAGTTGTCCATTTTATACAATATTTCTAACACATAACATGTACATACCAAAAATTACACCCTAAAATAGATTCTCCTACTCCTCCTGAGTACGGCGATGCCACATGTGTGAGACTTCCACAGCCTGGCCACATACAGAGGCCGGGTACCGCCGACCATGGCCGGGTATGGAGAGATGGCTGAGCATGGATGGATGTGACTGCATTTGTCACAGAGCAGCGTTGTGGGCACTACAGATTCAGCCCACATCGCTGCTGCCATCCGCTCTCTCCCCTCTCCTCTCACACTGTACCGATCCGGTATACAGAGGGGAGAGAAGAACTGGCGTCATGTCATGTGATCGCTCCGTCAGCGGCCATTTACCACGATCCTTGATGGGCTGGGTCCACGGATATTCCCAGGTGCGTGCCCCCGGGGCGAGTGAGAGCGGGATACTGGGAGGATGACACTGTACGCCCTCCCAGAGTTATGAAACCGCCCTGTAGCGGTCTTTCGGCTATGGGTCGGTTGGCAAGCGGTAAATTGGCCACCCTGATGGCGGTCCTCAATTCGTTCGTTGCCAAGATGGAGGCGGTACGTGAGAATAAGGTGCACTTAAGCAGCCCCTGCCCCCTCCCCGTCCTCTGGGGAGAGCTCTGACGCAGACTCGGGTCCTGCTGAGGCTGGTGACCCCTGCTCTATAGTTTCAGATAACGCTGACCAGGTCCGGGCGTGACAAAGCGCTTGTTGGAGCATTTATCAGAGGTGTGCGTGATACCCTGAAGATTCAGGAGCCAGCAGATCCTTCTGCTGATGTACCGGTCCCTTTTGGGTCCCGCAAGCCAGCACATTCACCTCAGGTGTTCCCGTATCTGACTTATTTTGGCAAGTTTATTTACAAGGAATGGGGTCGCCCGCAACAGACTTTTTCGGTCCCCAAATACATGGCGGTGAGTAAGCCCTTTGAGGAAAGCCTCCTCAAGAAGTGGTCGGCTCCTCCGGTCGTGGACCCCCCAGTATCCAGGTTAAATAAAGTAACCACAATCCCGGTAGAGAGGACTCCTGCATTCAAAGATCCCACGGACAGGAAGGCCAAGGCAGCGGCTCGTTCCTTATTTATGGTTGTGGGGTCAGCCCTGCGACCTGTACTGGCATCCGCACTTGTATCGCAGACACTGACTGAGTGGGCAAAACTTTTGCACCACGAATTGGGGGAGCAACAGGCTTCTCCTGTCTGCGTGGAACTAGCAGACCAAATAGTGCAAAAGGCAAAGCATAATGGACTGCTATGCATCGCATCGTATCGCATAGTAGTCCATTATGTGTCACTTACCTGACACAGGAGCCAGCGAAGTCACCGCTGTCCCCTGTAGTCCGGCGTATCCATCTTCTCAGTGGGATCTCGCAGCTCCACCGCTGTCATTCGGCGAAGCCGCGATGACGTCACTCCTGCGCATGCACACGGGAGCCGACACGTGCGGCATCTTCATCATTGACGATGCCGCGCTCAGTGCGCCTGCGCGCCGCTGTCTATGGCGCATGCGGCGTAGACAGCGGTGCCTGTCTTGGGGCAAATTTCTCCTAAACCGTGTAGATTTAGGAGATATTTCTTGGACCTACAGGTAAGACTTAATCTAGGCTTACCTGTAGGTCAAAGTGGTTTGTAAGGGTTTACAACCACTTTAAGTACGTCTGTGACGAGGCCCTGGATACTCTCCCTCTGTTATCCAGGGCTTCAGTGTCAGCCGTGGTGCTGAGGCACCTGATTTGGCTAAAATGCTGACTGACTGCTGTCTGCTGACCAGGCATCCAAAAAAGCCCTGACAGATCTTCTCTTCCTTGGCGACCGGCTCTTTGGAGCCATTTTTTGTACTCACCGTAAAATCCTTTTCTCTGTAATTCACCGATCGGCACAGCTCCTCTCTTAGCCGTTGGGTTGTTATGCCCCATTACTAGGAGATACTAGGCATTAGTTGTAACACAACACGCAGGACTCTTAGTTCCGCCCAGGGGGTGGTCCCTTGGGCTACAACCCTCCAGTCTGCCAGACAGACCTCAGTACTTCAACAAGCAGTATAACGTAAAGATAAAAAGGAGGGGCGGGTGCTGTGTCGGTCGGTGAATTACAGAGAAAAGGATTTTACAGCGAGTACAAAAAAAATCTTATTTTCTCTTATATTCACCGACCGACACAGCACCCGCCCCTCCTTTTTATCTTTACGTTATACTGCTTGTTGAAGTACTGAGGTCTGTCTGGCAGACTGGAGGGTTGTAGCCCAAGGGACCACCCCCTGGGCGGAAACTAAGAGTCCTGCGTGTTGTGTTACAACTAGTGCCTAGTATCTCCTAGTAATGGGGCATAACAACCCAATGGCTAAGAGAGAAGCTGTGCCGATCGGTGAATTACGGAGAAAAGGATTTTACGGTGAGTACAAAAAATCCTGTTATTGCGCATCCTTTCCAACATGGCCGCTATGCGTTCTAATAGGTTTTCTAACCTGACAGAACACGTCGGTGTTCCATCAGAATACCGCTACCCATCAGAAAATGCAAGAAATGCATGGTGCATGTGCAGTAAGCATTTTTGGATCAAAATGTCACTTCTGTTGCAATTTCTGATGGGAATCGGTAATGATAGAACACTGGCCCATCCTGGGATTGCCCCACCCCCCCCGGAGTCAGTCTGTCAGACCCCTCTGCCAGCACCCGCCTCCACCCCCTCTGCCAGCAACTGCCTCCCCGTCGGCTGCCAGCCCCCCTCTGCCAGAAGCCGCCCCGCCGTCGGCTACCAGTCGCCTCACTGTCAGCTGCCCCCCTCTTTCAACCACCCACTTTCAACCCCCGCTTCCCCCCCCTCTGTCAGCCTCTTCCCCCTCCCCTCTGTCAGCCGCTTCCCCCTCCCCCCCTCTGTCAGCCACTTCCCCCTCCCCCCTCTGTCAGCCGCTTCCCCCTCCCCCCCCTCTGTCAGCCGCTTCCCCCTCAATCCCCCTCTGTCAGCCGCTTCCCCCTCACCCCCCTCTGTCAGCCGCTTCCCCTTCACCCCCCCATCTGTCAGCCGATTCCACCTCACCTCCGTCGTAGAGGGACCTCCACACTAAATACTGACCTACCCCCTCCATCCTTTTTTTTTCCTTTCTTTCTTTCTCCGTTTGTTTCTCCCTCCCTCGTTCGTCTCAGACTCTAACCACACCCCCTTCGAGTCACGCACCTTCAAGCCACGCCCACTATTTCACGCAAACCTATTCCAATCCCGGAATCCTAACCTTGTTCTTCTAGGGGAAACCCTAACCCTAACTCCTCACTCCTCTTTCTGCAGGAAAGAACATAGTAGATTGTGTTTTCTCAAAAAGCTTGGTGATCAGAACTAAAAACATGCCAACATCGACATCATAATGGAAAAGGTTCAGTGTTGGATTGCTGCTATAATTAAGGTGCAGCACATCAACAACTGGAAGGAGGTGTCCTTTGCTGCCTACGCTGACATCAAAGAAATCACCCATGAGTTTTATATGGAGGACTTCATCTTTTAGTTGCCTAAATTCCCCCCGTGTGTCTGCTATCACACCTTTCTTCAACAGTTTTTTTGCACTGTACTTAATCCCCTTATAGTCTTCAAATCGGAACTTCCAGATCTCACTACCAGGATGTGTCTCGAAGCAGAAAATGTTGAGCGCACACTTTCCCCAGTACCTTGTGTACAGGTCTTCAAGGTTCTGCAGATCGTCAGACATGTTGCCGAGTGCATCTAATGTCTCCTGGATGATTCTGATCTCAGATTTCCTTTCCAGGCTCAGCTTGTGCTTCTCTTTGATCTCCCGGGCGATGAGGTTGAGGAAGTTTTGGTGGTTCCTCACTCCTGAGAATGCACAAACTTCTTGTAAAGCCTTCAGGTTGGCACTGAGCTTGTTACTTTGAATCTGCAGGAGGAAATCATGGTCTTTCATAACGCTGGACCTGGTGGAAGGTGCGCCTCCCATTCGAGCCCTATGTTGTTCTTCTTGTGCCAGTGAGATAGGCGTCATCAGAACGTCTTGGAGAGTTTCTCCAGGCACCAGACGAATCACATCCAAGGCCAATTTTATGGTAGCAACCATAAGGTTTTCCATTTTAGTGTTAAAATCATGCAGTAGAGGAAATTTGCTGCTTAATTGCAGGCAGATTTTAATTCTTTCCTCTGCTTTGTCATATTCGGCTGCATCTGTGGCAAGAAGATCGTTCACGTGAGGGACTGGTCCAATATCCTTGAACACTTGGCAGGTGATGTCCATGGAGTCGCAAAATACAACATTCTCATATCTCGAAAGCAGAGAATGTGTATAGATGATGTCCTCTGCGGGTATCTTCACCAGAGGAACCTGTATGGCCTCAACAAACTTGTTGAAGTTGAATTTTTCCTCTGGCTCTGGAACGTTCAGAACATTATGAAAGAATTTCCTGAACCTTGGACTGGTCCTGCAGATATAGATTAACCGATCAGGTTCATAAAGGGTTTGGTCAATGTAGAATTTTATCGTCTGGTAGATGATCCTAGACACATACACGAGGTTGTCCCTCTGGACTGATTTCAAATCCATGTCTGGTGCAATGAGACCAAAGAGATCTGGGGTCTCTATGGCTGGCTCGAGGTACTGAGATAGGAACCAGCTAACAGTACTCAACACGGCATCTTCAGTTTCCTCTGGAAACTTTGTTTGCA
>NW_027507788.1:226658118-226708618 GCF_037356315.1 Lithobates pipiens
ACTGAGTGTATATGTATGTGTATATCAGTATATACTGAGTGTATGTGTATACCAATATATACTGAGTGTATATGTATGTGTATACCAGTATATACTGAGTGTATGTGTATACCAGTATATACTGAGTGTATATGTATGTGTATACCAGTATATACTGAGTGTATATGTATGTGTATATCAGTATATACTGAGTGTATGTGTATACCAGTATATACTGAGTGTATATGTATGTGTATACCAGTATATACTGAGTGTATATGTATGTGTATACCAGTATATACTGAGTGTATATGTATGTGTATATCAGTGTATACTGACTGTATATATATGTGTATATCAGTATATACTGAGTGTATATGTATGTGTATATCAGTATATACTGAGTGTATATGTATGTGTATATACAGTATATACTGAGTGTATATGTATGTGTATATCGGTATATACTAAGTGTATATGTATGTGTATATACAGTATATACTGAGTGTATATGTATGTGTATACCAGTATATACTGAGTGTATATGTATGTGTATATCGGTATATACTAAGTGTATATGTATGTGTATATACAGTATATACTGAGTGTATATGTATGTGTATATCAGTATATACTGAGTGTATATGTATGTGTATTAGAGCTGCAACTAACGATTAATTTGTCTGTCGACTAATCTATCGATTATTTTTTCGATTAGTCAACGACTATCCGATTATTTTTATTTTTTTTATTTTTTTATAATTCTAGTGGTGTTTTTTTTTTTGATTAGCTAATTAATCCTTTGGATAACCTTACAAAAAATAAGTACATAGGGGGGGGGGGGGGGGGGGACAGTGTCAGTGTGTTTTTTTATTTATTTATTATTATTTAAAAAAAAAAAAAAAATATATATATATATATATATATATATTGCAATTTTTTTATCAGCCCTGTTGGGGGGGGCTATGGTGAGATATTGGGGGTCTTAACAGACCTCTGACATCTCCCATTTGAGACAGGGAAAGGGACTGGAGACAGATTTGGCAGGGTACGGCAGAGTATGGGCTGTTAGGGTACGGCAGAGTATGGGCTGGCAGGGTACGGCAGAGTATGGGCTGGCAGGGTACGGCAGAGTATGGGCTGGCAGGGTACGGCAGAGTATGGGCTGGCAGGGTACGGCAGAGTATGAAGGGCTGGCAGGGTACGGCAGGGTATGAAGGGCTGGCTGGGTACGGCAGGGTATGAAGGGCTGGCAGGGTATGGAGGGCTGGCAGGGTACGGCAGGGTATGGGCTGGCAGGGTACAGCAGGGTATGGGCAGGCAGGGTACGGCAGGGTATGAGCAGGGAGGGTAGAGCAGGGTATGAGCAGGGAGGGTAGAGCAGAGTATGGGCAGGCAGGGTACGGCAGGGTATGAGCAGGCAGGGTACGGCAGGGTATGAGCAGGGAGGGTACGGCAGAGTATGGGCAAGCAGGGTATGGCAGAGTATGGGCTGACAGGGTATGGCAGAGTATGAAGGGCTGGCAGGGTACGGCAGAGTATGAAGGGCTGGCAGGGTACAGCAGGGTATGAAGGGCTGGCAGGGTATGAAGGGCTGGCAGGGTACGGCAGGGTATGAAGGGCAGGCAGGGTCTGGCAGAGTATGGGCAGGCAGGGTACGGCAGGGTATGAGCAGGCAGGGTACGGCAGGGTATGAGCAGGGAGGGTACGGCAGAGTATGGGCAAGCAGGGTACGGCAGAGTATGGGCTGGCAGGGTACGGCAGAGTATGAAGGGCTGGCAGGGTACGGCAGAGTATGAAGGGCTGGCAGGGTACGGCAGGGTATGAAGGGCTGGCAGGGTATGAAGGGCTGGCAGGGTACGGCAGGGTATGAAGGGCTGGCAGGGTATGGCAGGGTTTGGGCAGGCAGGGTACGGCAGAGTATGGGCTGGCAGGGTACGGCAGGATATGGACAGGCAGGGTCTGGCAGCGTATGGGCTGGCAGGGTATGGCAGGGTATGGCAGAGTATGGGCTGGCAGGGTATGGCAGAGTATGGGCTGGCAGGGTATGGGCTGGCAGGGTATGGCAGCGTATGGCAGAGTATGGGCTGGCAGGGTATGGCAGAGTATGGGCAGGCAGGGTATTGCTGGGTACTTCAGGGTATAACGGGATGGCTGCTTCCATCCGATCTCTCCCCTCCACTGTACAGATTAGTACAGAGAGGGGAGAGAGGAACCGTCGTCATGACATGACGCCGGTTTGTTTACAAGTGATCGCTCTGTCAGAGAGATCACAGTGTAAACAGCCTGGGTGTAGAAAGATGGCCGCCACTTCAGAGCTAGGCCGAAGCCGCGGCCTTTCCTAAGGCCGAGACCGCGGAGTGCTCTGCAGAGCGCGGCATGTGCCGATCCGAGCGGGGTGACTCGTTCGGATTGCGGATCGGTAACGATCCGTTGCACCCCTAGGGACAGCGGCACGGAGGGTGAGAAGAGAGGGGGACGGCGGCACGGAGGGGGAGAGGAGAGGGGGACAGCGGCATGGAGGGGGAGAGGAGAGGGGGACGGCGGCACGGAGGGGGAGAGGAGAGGGGGACGGCGGCACGGAGGGGGAGAGGAGAGGGGGACGGCGGCACGGAGGGAGAGAAGAGAGGGGGACGGCGGCACAGAGGGGGAGAAGAGAGGGGGACGGTGGCACGGAGGGGGAGAGGAGCGGGGGACGGCGGCACGGAGGAGAGCGGGAGATAATGAGAGATACTGACGCATCGACGCCCTGCACGCACGTCAACGTATTTTTGTAGTCGAAGTAATCGATTACGTCGCCTCGTCGTGGCAGCTCTAATGTGTATATATATCAGTATATACTGAGTGTATATGTATGTGTATATCAGTATATACTGAGTGTATATGTATGTGTATATACAGTATATAATGTGTATAGATTATTATATACCAAATATATATATACAGTACATAATGTGTATATATGATATAGAAGTATGTAGAGAAATCGGTACATACTTTGCTATGATTAATAGAAGTAAAGTCAGCGGAATATCGCAGAATATCGCAGAATATCGCAGAATATCGCAGAATATCGTAGAATATCGCAGAATATTGCACACAGGTCTGTTCACTAATAACGCTCAGAGAACACTGAGCTCAGCTCAGGTCTGCACTGCCTTATAACTGCTGCCACCGCTATGACATCAAAGTGACAACATCAAGCTTGAAGCTGATTGGCTGCTGCCACCACTATGACATCACAGTGACAACATCAAGCTTGAAGCTGATTGGCTGCTGTGCCTCAGGTCATGTGACATGACTCAACCAATCCGCATCGAGCTTGCGTACGGAATGCGTTGTTGCTGTTTGTAGAATTGTATAGATAATGATTGTGAAGATTTGATGTACAGAATAGAGCGACGGATCAATTCTGATCTATTAATATGAGAAGAAGAGAAATAGGAGGAAATGCTCGGAGTGATGAGAGATTATTATAAATAAATCAGAGCGGATTTCCCGCCACTGTCTCTTTAATTACTGAGCAGATAACTGGCTCCGCCCCCTTCATGTCATCACTTATCACACAGAATTATAGAGCTGAGTTCTGCAGTGCCGCTGGTCTGCCGATAGGTGTCCTCAGTCAGCGCCGCCCCGTCCATTGTCACTGGTTACTGACTACAGATACCATGGGAGCAGCTCCGCCCCCTCTCCCGGGTCTCTCACTCTCCTCATTGGCTGAGACAGCAGAGAGAGCCGTTGGTTTTCATTGCTGTCAATCAAAGCTAAATGAGGAGAGCGAGCCGTTTGCTCTCTGAGTGAATGGGAGGAGCCTGCTCGGGTGTACTAGAAAAGGAGGAGGAGCCTGGAAGAGCAGGGGGCGGGGCTGTCCTGACCAGGAAATAATCTATTATAATTAGTAGATAATATTAGAAATGATCTATTATAATAAATAATATGAGTAATAATATACTATAAATAATCATTATTATGAGGAAATCATCGATTATAATAAATAAAATACAAGCAATCATTTATTAATCATAATTATAATACCAATAATAATCAATTCCATTTATTTTTATTACTTATCACTTCAATGATAAAGAGAGGGGGAGGGGAATGAGGGGCTTTGTATTGATTATTATGGGATGTGATTAATCATACATTGTATGGGGGAGGGGACATGTTATTGATTATTATGGGATGTGATTAATCATACATTGTATGGGGGAGGGGACATGTTATTGATTATTATGGGATGTGATTAATCATACATTGTATGGGGGAGGGGACATGTTATTGATTATTATGGGATGTGATTAATCATACATTGTATGGGGGAGGGGACATGTTATTGATTATTATGGGATGTGATTAATCATACATTGTATGGGGGAGGGGACATGTTATTGATTATTATGGGATGTGATTAATCATACATTGTATGGGGGAGGGGGACATGTTATTGATTATTATGGGATGTGATTAATCATACATTGTATGGGGGAGGGGACATGTTATTGATTATTATGGAATGTGATTAATCATACATTGTATGGGGGAGGGGACATGTTATTGATTATTATGGAATGTGATTAATCATACATTGTATGGGGGAGGGGACATGTTATGGATTATTATGGGATGTGATTATGGATTAATCATACATTGTATGGGGGAGGGGGACATGTTATGGATTATTATGGGATGTGATTATGGATTAATCATACATTGAATGGGGGAGGGGGGGTCCATGTCATTGTTATTAATGTCATCTCCGCTGTCCTTAAAGATGAAATGCGCTGGGCGGGGCTTTTAGGCGCTGATGTCATCCCGCAGAGGAGACCCGCTCCCACCAATCAGGTGGTGGACCCGCCTCCTGTATATTATTGATTTTTAATTAGAAAAGGACTCCCCCCCCCCCATAGGCTTTGCTTGCAGAAGAGCTCTGACCGGATCTATTGTGAAAGGCACAGAGAGCTCTGCATGGAGGAATCCGTCCTTATGCTGGCCATACACTCTACAAAAAATCGGCCAAACCCAATTTAGAAAAAACGAACATTCGGCGGTGAGCGCAAACGATCGTGCCATCATATAATGACCAATAAATCGTTCAGTGTAAATAAATGAATGCATTTCTTTCTTTGTTTATTTACATATACCGAGTGCAGACAGTGCAGACTGGAAACCCATTAACCTTTCCATTTATCATTCGTTCGGCAGAAAATTTTGTGCCCATTAACTGGCCGAAAAAGGAACGGTCTAAATGACCGAATTTCGGACGATTTTTCGTTTAGTGTATGGCCAGAGTTAGGGGACTATAAGAGTGTTGTGGAGCGCTGTGTACATCCCACACAGCATGCCGATACCGTCTATGTTCCCCTATTACCCTGTTATACCAATATTATATCATGTCTGCAGTCTCTGATCATCGCCTGTACTATGTCTGCAGTCTCTGATCATCTCCTGTATCATGTCTGCAGTCTCTGATCATCTCCTGTATC
Organism: Lithobates pipiens; assembly: GCF_037356315.1. Classification (NCBI taxonomy): domain Eukaryota; kingdom Metazoa; phylum Chordata; class Amphibia; order Anura; family Ranidae; genus Lithobates; species Lithobates pipiens. Next base: position 226,663,584 of record NW_027507788.1, read on the forward strand.
ATGTCTGCAGTCTCTGATCATCTCCTGTATCATGTCTGCAGTCTCTGATCATCTCCTGTACCATGTCTGCAGTCTCTCATCATCTCCTGTACTATGTCTGCAGTCTCTGATCATCTCCTGTATTATGTCTGCAGTCTCTGATCATCTCCTGTATCATGTCTGCAGTCTCTCATCATCTCCTGTACCATGTCTGCAGTCTCTGATCATCTCCTGTACCATGTCTGCAGTCTCTCATCATCTCCTGTACTATGTCTGCAGTCTCTGATCATCTTCTGTATCATGTTTGCAGTCTCTGATCATCTCCTGTATCATGTCTGCAGTCTCTGACCATCTCTTGTACCATGTCTGCAGTCTCTGATCATCTCCTGTACTATGTCTGCAGTCTCTGACCATCTCCTGTATCATGTTTGCAGTCTCTGATCATCTCCTGTATTATGTCTGCAGTCTCTGATCATCTCCTGTACTTTGTCTGCAGTCTCTGATCATCTCCTGTATCATGTCTGCAGTCTCTGATCATCTCCTGTATCATGCCTGCAGTCTCTGATCATCTCCTGTATCATGTCTGCAGTCTCTGATCATCTCCTGTACTATGTCTGCAGTCTCTGATCATCTCCTGTATCATGTCTGCAGTCTCTGATCATCTCCTGCACCATGTCTGCAGTCTCTGATCATCTCCTGTACTATATCTGCAGTCTCTGATCATCTCCTGTACTATGTCTCCAGTCTCTGACTGTCTCTTGTATCATGTCTGCAGTCTCTAATCGTCTCTTGTATCATGTCTGCAGTCTATAATCGTCTCTTGTATCATGTCTGCAGTCTCTGACCGTCTCTTGTATCATGTCTGCAGTCTCTGACTGTCTCTTGTATCATGTCTGCAGTCTCTAATCGTCTCTTGTATCATTTCTGAAGTCTCTGACTGTCTCTTGTATTATGTCTGCAGTCTCTGACTGTCTCTTGTATTATGTCTGCAGTCTCTGACTGTCTCTTGTATCATGTCTGCAGTCTCTAATCGTCTCTTGTATCATGTCTGCAGTCTCTGACTGTCTCTTGTATCATGTCTGCAGTCTCGGACCGTCTCCCGCCCTTAGTCTGACTATATCCTGTTGTGTTTGATTCACTGATTTTTATGTACGTCCCTGGCTACCAATTTAAAAAATAAAAGTTGGCCCCCTCTGGTGGACATACATGGCATCATGTGGTAGGTTTGATTTGGGGGATTCTATTGATAAGGAATTGGACACTTTATTTCTAATGCAATCAGATTATTTATTATGGGATGTAATGATCACACATCACATTGATCAATTTCCTATAATCAGTAGACGGTTTATTGGCAGTGCTGCACCACTGAGGGGTGACTGGTGGGCTCTATAGATGGGTCATTATTCACAACCCGTCCCGGATTCCTGAGGAGAGGAGGAGAGATCAGTGATGAGTAGGGATGAGCCGAACACCCCCCGGTTCGGTTCGCACCAGAACTTGCGAACGACCCCCGCGTTCGGTACGAACGTTAGAACCCCATTGAAGTCTATGGGACTCGAACGTTCGAATTGGAAAGTGCTAATTTTAACGGCTAATATGCAAGATAGTGTCCTAAAAAGGGTTTGGCGACCTGCCTCCTGCCTCAGGGGACATGGGTCACTGCAAAAAAAAGTTTTAAAAACTACCGTTTTGGTGGGAACACTGATTTTAATGACGATTAAAGTGAAAAAAAAAAAGTGACATATTCCTTTAAATATGGTGCCTGAGGGGTGTCTGTAGTATGCCTGTGAAGTGCCACGTGTTTCCCGTGTTTAGAACAGTCCCTGCACAAAATGACAATAAACGGAAATAACACCATTTAAAACTGCTTGCGGTTTTAATGTTATATCTGGTTCCTGCAATATGGTTGAAAATCATTGAGAAACATGGCATGGGTAGCCCTCCCTACCCATTACCAGCCCCTTTGGGTCTTGTACGCATATCAAGGGGAACCCCGTACCCATATTAAAAAAAGGAAATGCGTGTGGCCCCCAGGCCCTATATACTCAGAACAGCAGTATACAGGCGGTGCAAACAAGACAGGGACTGTGTAGGTTTGTTGTGTTAAGTTGAATCTGTTTGTAATTTTCAACTGGTACATTTTTAAAGTGTAGCTCCAGTCAAAAAAACGATCTTTAAGCTTTTTGGAAAACATAGTGAAGGGTTATCACCCCTGTATAATTTGTTTTGTCGTCCATCTTTTTTCATCTCACTTGCTGCTGTCTCCTTGCGTTTGCAAGTAGGAGATGTTTGTAAGTTGGATGTTTGAAAGTAGGGGCCTGCCCTATATTATAGCGGTATGTACTGGGTACAGAGCACGCAGACAGCACGCACTATCTCCTAACACTACTGACTGCAAGCTCTATTATTAACCACTTGTTAGCCCAATGTTTGCATAAAGTGAAAGATGAAGTAATGCTGAGTAAATAGATATCAAACATGTCACTCTTCAAAATTGCACATGCCCGTGGAATGGCGCCAAACGTCGCTACTTAAAAAATCCCCATAGGCGACGCTTTAATTTTTTTTTTACTGGTTACATGTTTTGAGTTGCAGAGGAGGTCTAGGACTAGAATTATTGCTCTCGCTCTAACATTCTCGGCGATACCTCACATGTGTGGCACATGCGAGCACATGGGGACATGGGCGCTTTAATTTTTATTTTATTTTTTTATTGTTCATTTTACTTTATTTATTTTAGTTTGACATTTTTTTCCCCAAAAATATATTTTTGATCACTTTTATTCCTATTACAAGGAATGTAAACATCCCTTGTAATAGGAATATGGGATGACAGGTCCTCTTTACAGTGAAATCTGGGGGGTCAATATGACCCCACATCTCACCTCTAGGCTGGGAAGCCTGAAATAAAAAATAAAAAAAAGATTCTGGCTTTGATCGTACTGGCGAGTTGGTAGAAGCACCGGAGGGCAGTGAGGGGTGGGGGGCGTCTATGGCTGGGTATTTCAGGGTATCACCGAGTATGGCTGGGTATCTCTGAGTATGGCTGGGTATGGCAATTTATGGCAGGGTATTACAGAGTATTGGCGGGGTATTGGCGGGGTACTACAGAGTAATACCAGGGTACTGCAGAGTATTGGGGGGTACTACAGAGTAATGGCGGGTACTGCAGAGTAATGGCGGGTACTGCAGAGTAATGGCGGGTACTGCAGAGTATTGGGGGGTACTGCAGAGTAATGGGGGTTACTGCAGAGTAATGGGGTTACTGCAGAGTAATGGCGGGTACTGCAGAGTAATGGCAGGGTACTGCAGAGTATTGGGGGTTACTGCAGAGTGATGGGGGTTACTGCAGAGTAATGGGGGTTACTGCAGAGTAATGGGGGGTACTGCAGAGTAATGGCAGGGTACTGCAGAGTAATGGCAGGGTACTGCACTGCAGAGTAATGGCGGGGTACTGCAGAGAATGGGGGTACTGCAGAGTAATGGCAGGGTACTGCAGAGTAATGGGGGTTACTGCAGAGTAATGGGGGTTACTGCAGAGTAATGGGGGTTACTGCAGAGTAATGGGGGGTACTGCAGAGTAATGGCAGGGTACTGCACTGCAGAGTAATGGCGGGGTACTGCAGAGTAATGGGGGGTACTGCAGAGTATGCACTGGTATTGCAGAGTATTGGCAGGGAATTGAGGGGTTAAATTCGGTGAGCAGCGATGTGGACACTGCAGATGCAGCCCACATCGCTGCTGACACCGATCTCTTTCCCCTCCGCTGTACCGATCGGTACAGAGAGGGGAGGGAGGAACAGGGGTCATAACATGACGCCGGTTTGTTTCCAAGTGATCACTCCGTCATTTGACGGAGCGATCACGTGGTAAACGGCCGCGACGAGCGGCCGTTTACCGTGATCCGTGATGCGCTGGGTCCTGTGGACCCGGCGGTCACGGATGCTCTCGAGTGCGCACACCTCGGGGCACGCGAGAGCAGAATTCTGGGATGCCGTTAATTAACGGCCTCTCAGAGTTAAACAACCGCCCTGAAGCCGTTAATCGGCAATGGGCAGTTGTTAAGTGGTTAAAGCTAGATCACTAGCTATATAGGTGAGGTGAATATAGTGGTGTATACTGCGGTCAGGGCACAGACAACAACCACTACACAGCAGCAAGATAGGAAATCAGCCAAAAACAATTGGTGTGTACTGTGTTGAAGGTACACAGAACACCCACTGCTTCAGATGCAAAGTAACACACTACAGGAGGCCGCCTTAAAGGCGGCCTTATATAGTGTGGGGCGTGCACTACACAGCCTGAGCTATGATTGGCCACAGGCAGGATGCCTGTGGCCAATCATGGCTCTCCTCGCTGCCGGCGCTGCGATTGGCCAAGCATGCGGGGTCACAGTGCATGCTTGGCCAATCATGGGGCAGCAATGCACTGCGCCACCGCAGTGCATTGTGGTCCGCGCGCGCGTCACTCGAATTTTGACGCGAACGGCCAAAACGTTCGGAATTCGCCGAACGCACGAACAGCCAATGTTCGAGTCAAACGTACATTCGACTCGAACACGAAGCTCATCCCTAGTGATGAGGATTCTGGAGCCGCACGTCATTAAAAAATCCAGTAGGGAGCGCTACAGTCCCAGCATTTTAGGCCCCAAAACCAGACTGTAGTTGGAGGATTTGCAATGACTTCATTTATTGAGCAGATGTGACACTTACCCTCCCCCATGGCCCCGGGTAGATGTGACACTTACCCTCCCCCATGGCCTGGGTAGATGTGACACTCACCCCCCATGGTCCGGGTAGATGTGACACTCGCCCCCCATGGTCCGGGTAGATGTGACACTCACCCCCCATGGTCCGGGTAGATGTGACACTTACCCCCCATGGTCCGGGTAGATGTGACACTTACCCTCCCCCATGGCCCGTATAGATGTGACACTCTCCCCCATGGTCCGGGTAGATGTGACACTCACCCCCCATGGCCCGTATAGATGTGACACTCACCCCCCCATGGCCCGGGTAGATGTGACACTATCCACCCCCCCCCCCCACTGATACCAATGATGGGGCACAATTCCTCCCACTGATACCAATGATGGGGCACTATTCCTCCCACTGACAGCAATGATGGGGCACTATTCCTCTCACTGATACCAATGATGGGGCACTATTCCTCCCACTGACAGCAATGATGGGGCACTATTCCTCCCACTGATACCAATGATGGGGCACTATTCCTCCCACTGATACCAATGATGGGGCACTATTCCTTCCACTGATACCAATGATGGGGCACTATTCCTCCCACTGACAGCAATGATGGGGCACTATTCCTCCCACTGATACCAATGATGGGGCACTATTCCTCCCACTGATACCAATGATGGGGCACTATTCCTTCCACTGATACCAATGATGGGGCACTATTCCTCCCACTGATACCAATGATGGGGCACTATTCCTCCCACTGATACCAATGATGGGGCACTATTCCTCCCACTGATACCAATGATGGGGCGCTATTCCGCCCACTGATACCAATGATGGGGCACTATTCCGCCCACTGATACCAATGATGGAGCACTATTCCTCTCACTGACACCAATGATGGGGCACTATTCCTCCCACTGATACCAATGATGGGGCACTATTCCGCCCACTGATACCAATGATGGGGCACTATTCCTCCCACTGACACCAATGGTGGGGCACTATTCCCCCCACTGACACCAATGATGGGGCACTATTCCTCCCACTGATACCAATGATGGGGCACTATTGCTCCCACTGACACCAATAATGGGGCACTATTCCCCCCACTGACACCAATAATGGGGCACTATTCCCCCCACTGACACCAATGATGGGGCACTATTCCTCTCACTGATACCAATGATGGGGCGCTATTCCTCTCACTGACACCAATGATGGGGCACTATTCCTCTCACTGATACCAATGATGGGGCACTATTCCTCATCCTACTGGCATACATGCGGAAGCTCCTTCTGCTTCTGAAAAGCAATCCAGTTGTGTTATGCTTTTCAGAGGCATTTGGTATGTGGTGAGGATGCGATTGGTCACCTCCCGATGTTCTGTTCTCACCCTAAAAAATGCCGCCTCACCACAATCGCATTGCATGTAGTTGTGGCCCCTATTTTATTGGGTTGTGTTTGGCGGTTTTACCAGGGGTCACCTGCCCCCAACACCCCCCACCCCTCCCCCACATCTGAATGACACCTTAATAACATTACCAAGAAATCACCAAAACACCAATTCTGGACTGCCGGTTTATTTTGACTGATATCACAATAACAAACCATGGCGGCGATATTTCATATATCTGGACACGAGGAAAAAGGCCAACAAAACATCCAACATATAAAAAAAGAAACAATGACAATAAAAAAGAAATAAGGTTTCCTTGTGTATCTCTAGAAATGATAAACGCTGGAAATGGCGGAGAAAATCGGCGTTTCCTGTACAGACGGAAATCGTTCATTTCACTCACAGCGACCCCTCCGCGTCCGATCGTCATTCTTATCTGGCGATCGAAGGACGTGATTGGTTGCTGGAGGAAACGAGAAGACATTTCATACTAAGGAAGGAGCACAAAGGAGGAAGCGCTGAGGTTCAGGTCGGTCTCTGATGGGTTCAGGACCTTCAGGTCGCCCTCCATGTCGGTGACGCCCACTTGTTCCAGCACCAGCTGGGGGCGCTCCGGGGGGTTCCGAGTCCTCCGCATGTTCTGTATCCGACCCGACTTCCTCCTCATTGAGTTCTGACATTTTCTGTGTCTAGGAAGAAAACACACCACAGACATCATCATTATTATAATAAGATACATTGTAACACTAGAAGACAAAATCCAGACCCTCCCTCAGTATACAAAGCGCAAATAACAACCCCTCACTGCCCCTCACTGCCCCTCACTGCCCCGGCTTGTCTGACACTTTTTGTTTACAAGATTAAATCTGTATTTGTTTATTTTTATTAGAAAATGACTTATAACCCCCCCAAACATTAGACTTTTATTTTTTTAAAGTAGAGACCCTAGGGAATAAAATGGCGATTGTTGTCATTTTTTATGTCACACGGTATTTGTGCATCAGTTATGCAAAAATAAAATACTTTTAATGAAGAAAAAAAATAATAATTTAAATAAAAATAAAATAAAAAAAAACTGGACCAAACTGGACAAAGCTAAGGAGCTCCCAGTCTTTTAGGCTTGATTCACACTAGCGCATTTTTTGATGCATTTTGCAGAAATGCAAGGACATTTTTTAACATGGGTTCCTATGGAACATGTTCACATCAATGCATTTTTGTGCCTCTAAGTTTTTGGAAAGGGTCGGGGACTTTTTTTCATGCAAAATTTTGCATGTAATAGAAGTCAATGGACCTGCATCAAAAACGCAAGTACCGATTTTGCCGCGATTTGCGTTTTTTTTTGGGGGTTTTTTTTTGTTTTTTTCACTGTATATATCTGGTTGCTAAGCAACCACAGTATAAAAAAAAGAAAAAGAAAAAAAAACGCAAAACGCGACAAAATCGCGGTAAAAATGCGTGTCCAAAAACGCGGCAAGCACTGCAAAAAGCACTGCAAAAACGCTCAAAAGCAACATGCATAGATGTGAATCGAGCCTTAGTGACCACAGTTTGTCTGCCATTAAGCAAAAAACAGTGTGGTCACATTCCCCCCCCCCCCCCCCACATTTTCCATCCGGCTGTAAAAGAGAATAAAAGAAAATGATTGTTAAAATAAATAAAAAATTATATAATTTTATTGTTAACCGCTTGAGCCCCGGAAGATTTACCCCCCCTTCATGACCAATCCATTTTTTGTGATATGGCTTTACAACTTCTACGAGTCACTTTAACTGACAATTGCGTGGCCGCGCAACGCTGTACCCAAATAATGTCATCCTCCGCAAAGAGTTTTCTTTTGGTTGTATTTGATCACCTCTGTACTTTTTATTTTTTTTTAGTTTTTATACTGTATATATATATATATATATATATATATATATATATATATATATATATATATACACACATATATACACACACACACATACACACTTTTTATTTTAACTTTCTGCTTTTACACATCTCAAATAAAGAAAAAACAAAAAAATAAAAAATAAAAACATTTAATTGATTTAGGCCAATATGAATTCTGCTACATGTTTTTGGGAAAAAATAATCAAATAGCAAAAAGTGTATTATGATTGGATTGCGCAAAAGTTATCGAGTCTAGAAACTATGGGTAATTTTATTTTTTACTAGTAATGGCAACAATGAGAGACTTCTAGTGGGACTGCGATATTGCGGCGGACAATCTGAGACTTTGTGGCAACCAGTGACACTAATACAGTGCTCAGTGCTAGAAAAAATGCACTGTCACTGTATTATTGACACTGGCAGAGAAGGGGGTTAAACATCAGTGGAGATAAGAAAGAAAGGGAGCCGTTCTTCCTGAGAAAAAATGTGTAGGAACAGAGGGGGCGGCCGGATCATTATAGCGGAAGAGAGCCGTGGAGGAGGCGATCCGGCTTGATCACAGAGCGGGGTTTGCACACTGTAACAGCTTTACATTACAATTGGAGTCTGCGTGCCATCACACACAGCCCCGCCCTCCTGACCACGCACCTGTGACAGACAGAATGCGCCCTGGCATTGGCAGTGATGGGCACAGGTGAGGCTGCGTTGATGGATGGGTGGAGACATGGATGGAGGGAGACATGGATGGGTGGAGACATGGATGGGTGGAGACATGGATGGAAGGAGACATGGATGGGTGGAGACATGGATGGAAGGAGACATGGATGGAGGGAGACATGGATGGGTGGAGACATGGATGGGTGGAGACATGGATGGAAGGAGACATGGATGGGTGGAGACATGGATGGGTGGAGACATGGATGGGTGGAGACATGGATGGAAGGAGACATGGACGGGTGGAGACATGGATGGGTGGAGACATGGATGGGTGGAGACATGGATGGGTGGAGACATGGACGGGTGGAGACATGGACGGGGGGAGACATGGACGGGGGGAGACATGGACGGGGGGAGACATGGACGGGGGGAGACATGGACGGGTGGAGACATGGACGGGTGGAGACATGGACGGAGGGAGACATGGACGGAGGGAGACATGGATGGGTGGAGACATGGATGGGTGGAGACATGGATGGGTGGAGACATGGATGGAGGGAGACTTGGATGGGTGGAGACATGGACGGGTGGAGACATGGATGGGTGGAGACATGGAAGGATACATGGACGGGTGGAGACATGGACGGGTGGAGACATGGATGGGTGGAGACATGGATGGAAGGAGACATGGATGGAAGGAGACATGGATGGGTGGAGACATGGATGGAAGGAGACATGGATGGGTGGAGACATGGATGGGTGGAGACATGGAAGGATACATGGACGGGTGGAGACATGGATGGGTGGAGACATGGATGGGTGGAGACATGGATGGGTGGAGACATGGATGGGTGGAGACATGGAAGGATACATGGAAGGATACATGGATGGGTGGAGACATGGATGGGTGGAGAAATGGATGGAGGGAGACATGGATGGGTGGAGACATGGATGGGTGGAGACATGGATGGGTGGAGACATGGATGGAAGTCGACATGGATGGGTGGAGACATGGATGGAAGGAGACACGGATGGAAGGAGACACGGATGGAAGGAGACACGGATGGATGGAGACACGGATGGATGGAGACACGGATGGGTGTAGACACAGACGGGTGGAGACACGGACGGAAGGAGACACGGAGGGAAGTAGACATGGATGGGGGAGACACGGATGGGTGGAGACATGGATGGAGGGAGACATGGATGGAGGGAGACATGGATGGGTGGAGACATGGATGGGTGGAGACATGGATGGGTGGAGACATGGATGGGTGGAGACATGGATGGAGGGAGACATGGATGGGTGGAGACACGGATGGAAGGAGACACGGATGGGTGGAGACACGGATGGAAGGAGACATGGATGGAGGGAGACACGGATGGGTGGAGACATGGATGGAGGGAGACACGGATGGGTGGAGACACGGATGGAAGGAGACACGGATGGGTGGAGACACGGATGGAAGGAGACATGGATGGAGGGAGACACGGATGGGTGGAGACACGGATGGGTGGAGACATGGATTGATGGAGACATGGATGGGTGGAGACATGGATGGAGGGAGACATGGATGGGTGGAGACACGGATGGGTGGAGACACGGATGGGTGGAGACATGGATGGAAGGAGACATGGATGGGTGGAGACATGGATGGAGGGAGACACGGATGGATGGAGACATGGAGGGGTGGAGACATGGATGGAAGGAGACATGGAGGGGTGGAGACATGGATGGATGGAGACATGGATGGGTGGAGACATGGATGGGTGGAGACATGGATGGGTGGAGACATGGAGGGGTGGAGACATGGATGGGTGGAGGCATGGAGGGGTGGAGACATGGATGGGTGGAGACATGGAGGGGTGGAGACATGGATGGAAGGAGACACGGATGGGTGGAGACATGGATGGAGGGAGACATGGATGGGTGGAGACATGGATGGGTGGAGACACGGATGGGTGGAGACATTGATGGAGGGAGACACGGATGGGTGGAGACACTGGTGGGTGGGGACATGGATGGGTGGAGACATGGATGGATGGAGACATGGATGGGTGGAGACATGGATGGGTGGAGACATGGATGGGTGGAGACATGGAGGGGTGGAGACATGGAGGGGTGGAGACATGGAGGGGTGGAGACATGGAGGGGTGGAGACATGGATGGGTGGAGACATGGATGGGTGGAGACATGGATAGATGGAGACATGCAGGGCCGCTGATAGGGCAGTATAGCCAGCCCTGTTGTACTGGGCCCAGCCCCCATCAGCTCCACAGGGGGCCCCGGGCAACTTTACAGTTCATTTATGCATATTAAAATTTCGAAACCATTCCCCCGCTACTTCTTGCTTAGAGAAGGGTTTTTCTAATTACATTTTCCGGGGCCCCATCTGGTCTATAGAGGGGCCTAGGAAATGAGCGCAGCGTTCAGACTATTTCTCCTTTTTCGGGCGCATGTACATGAAGCCGGCCCGCACATTGTTCTGCTGGTTAATTAGTCCCGCCTTCCCTGGCGGAGTGATACTACGAGGCTCCGCTTAGCTCCGCCTCTCATTTTCAGGTGCCGACTGCTGAGACTCAGACAAGGCGACAGGCGGCTCAGTGGATGAGAGAGATAGGCTGCACTGATGGGGGCCAGAACCTGGGGGGTCACATGCACTGCACACAGTAAGTGGAGCACAGAAGTTGAATCCTTCAATGCGTCTCACTTAGGTACAGCATAGCAGGTCATGATTATCAGCATTATGACACTCATGCAGGCAGCACAGTCAGCATGTGTTCAGTCAAGGATCTGTTACAGTGTTTCCTATTGCTGTTTGGTGCTTACTTTGTTATGGCTGTATTGGGTTATAGTTTGTAACACACAGTACAGCCATTAGTTAACAAAGTCAGCACCCAAACGCCGAGTGACACTGTGAGATCCATGACAGAGCACATGCTGACTGTGCTGCCTGCGCAATTTTCATAATGCTGATAATCATAAGACGCAGTGTGATGTTACTTTACACTTGCGTTTGGGAGGGGGGGGCAGTAAGCATGTGCCCCCCCAACCACCCCCTTTAACCGCTTCTTGTCCAGCAGCATACTGGTACATTGCTGGATTGGAAGGGTGATATCTTTGTCATCGCTGCAGCAATGATCAAGATATAATTTTTTTAGCCGCGACGAGTCTGCACAAAGTAAAAGTAATCCTAGTGGCTAAGAAGCCCCTGGATTACTTTTACAGGCAGTGGAAAGGGGGTCCCTCCATCGCCTTTACTTGGCTCTCCCGTGCCAACAGGGGTCCCATTAAACATGTGAGCAGCAACATCTAGTTCCTGGGACACAATATGCGTGCATATGTAAACAGTGACAAATCTGCAGATGTTGGGTCAGGGAAGGAGCCTGGGGTGGGGTCGAGGACGGGGTTAAAAGGGGCCCCCGTCGGGTAGGCTGTGCGGGGCCCCATGATTTCTAACAGCGGCCCTGGTTGTACGTCACCACATTCTAGACGATCGGACTTTGGTGTGATCACGTGTACGCAAGACAATTTCAGCAGAACTCCATCGGAAAAACTCTGGCGGATAAAACGGTCGCGCGTGCGCGGCATACGTCTCCCGCACAGATCAGCAGTTCTCGGCCTTCATTTGCGTAGACGGTTTGTTTTGGGTCAGTAATTCAGAAGCTCAAGACAGTCAGGAAAGTAGAATTATGTAAAAGTAGATGTAACCCATAACTGGAAGACAATTTGTTTGATAAAGCGCTGTGTATTATAAACAATTCCTGATCTTTAATAAAATATTGTTTTCACCTTTTTTTTTTTTTTTTTTTTTTAAATCCTTATTTACATCTCAGCACTGCGGATCTCCTCCAGTCTCTTGCAGTCATATTCTGTCTCCATGTACCTGATTGCACATAATGCAATGCGCCTTCCTGATAGTGACAACGGTGGACCGTGCCAGTGCAATGTGCAATTAGACATGCGCACTGCTGGGAAAAATGTGTTCGTTTTCGTTTCATTGTTTTTTTTTTTTTTTCGTAAATTCGAAAATTTGGGAATACGAAAATTCGGGAGTTTGAAAATCCAAAAATTCGGAAATCTGAAAATTTCTTAAATCTGAAAATAAAAATCGAAAACCAGAAAATTCTAAATAATAACTAATAAAAAAATATTAAATTATAGGCATTGGAATTTCCTTTCAAATTTGGCTGTTAGTGAACGTAACGAATACGAATTTATCCGAAGTTACGAATTATCCAAAATGAGGAATTCCGTATCCAAACAAATGGAACGGAACGAATAAATATTAACAATAACAATATTATTAACAATATAAAAAAGTAATGTGTTACGTTCCATTCGTTTAGATACGACTTTCATTCGTTTGGATTATTCGTAACTTCGGATAAATTCGTTACATTCACTAACAGCCAAATTTGAAAGGAAATTCCAATACCTATAATTTAATAGTAATAGTTAAGTTATCATTAGTTACTTTTTCTACTTTTTACTTTTTATTTTTTTTTTAGATTTTCGGGTTTTCGAATTTTTCGGATTTTCGTTTTTATTTTTGGATTTTCGTTCTTTTCGAATTTTCAGACTTTCATTCTTATTTTCGAATTTGCGAATTTTCAGATTTTTGAAACTTCCGAATCTTCGGATTTGCAAAATTTCGAACTTTCTGATTTTTGAATTTATCGAATTTCCGAATTCTCCAAATTCATAAAAAAATAAAAAAAATAAATCGGTACGAAACGAATTGCACACGCCTACTTGTCATTTCCATCAGGGACGCATGTGACTAGTGACAACACAGGAGCACAGTTGGGAGACAGTTGTCACCCCATAACAGGCCTAAATGAAGGGCTTTTGTAGCAGGATCACCAGGTATACCCACATGAAAGATATATATATATATATATATATATATATATATATATATATATATATATTTTTTTTTATATATATTGAGAGAAAAAAAAAAAAAAATATATATATATATATATATATATATTTTTTTTTATATATATATATATTGAGAGGAAAAAAAAAAATATATATATATATATATATATATATATATATATATATATATATATATCTTTTTTTTTATTATTTTTTTTTATATTGAGAGAAAAAAATGGCATATGTGATACCAGACTGCTGGTTGGAAGCTGAATAAAAAAAATTGTTTTTTTTCTAACACCTTTTTCTGTCACTTTTTATAAACAGCTTTTTTTGTTTTCTTTGCTTCCTTCAGCCCAGTTTCCCATCAGATTGGGTTTTGAGGTCGGAACACTAACCCCCGGACCTCAGTGATCCAAGGCAAGCAGGTGGACCATTGTCCCCAAACCTCAAGACTCGTCCTGAACCCCCTGGACCAAGCAAGCGCACCTCCACTGCCATTTGCATGGTATGGAAGCCTACTGTAGGGGGCAGTGTCTGGACAAGGTCATATGGCGCCTAGGGCAAAGATGCCAAAATGTGCCCCCCCCATCCCCCCTTCATGATGTGCAAGCTTAGGGGATCCTAGACTGAGTCACTTGCTTGTCAAAATTACTGCCGTTGTCACCACTCCTGTCAGCCTTGTAACAGAAGGATAGCGCCCCCATCCCTACAGTAAACCATTGTGCCCATGGCAGACGTCCCTCCCGCCCACCCCCTGTCTCGGCCCTGGTAGGGGGGCATACAGGATCTCACAAAAGTGAGTACACCCCTCACATTTTTTGTAAATCTTTTCTTCTCTCTCTTCATGTGACAACACTGAAGAAATGACACTTGTCTACAATGTAAAGTAGTGAGTGTACAGCTTGTATAACAGTGTAAATTTCCTGTCCCCTCAAAATAACTCAACACACAGCCATTAATGTCTAAACCGCTGGCAACAAAAGTCAGTACACCCCTAAGTGAAAATGTCCAAATTGGTGGGATCCAAAATGGTGATCTCACACTTCCAGACTACTGGCTATCGGCTCTCGATATTTTCATCAGGATCCCAGATGACATGTATGGAATGAAATAAATGCCCCCCATAGTGTAGTATATTGAAACAATCAAGGATTTATTGAAAGACAAATAGAGGCTTACATTTAAAAAGGTTAAAAAACAGTGGCGTTACAGACACCTCTCACATCACTTCCGGTCCTTTCCTTACATCCGGCCATGCCCTATGATTTATGTCACGTGACTTCATCAGGACAAGCCTGATGAAGTCACGAGATTCCCCTGATGAAGTCACGAGATTCCCCTGATGAAGTCACGAGGTTCCCCTGATGAAGTCACGTGTCGTAAAACGATAGCCAGTAGTCTGGAAGTGTGAGATCTCCAGGGATATCCTTAAGGCTGATTCATGATTTTATGGAGGTGAGAGTTCTGTGAGCACTGAGCAGTTGTGTGACGTTTCAGCATCACTCCTTTTAAGGTTATCGTTTTTGAAGGACTATTTATTTATTCACTCAAATTTGGGATTTTTTTTGGACTTTTTATTTTAACCACTTTGCACCTTGCACTTTATTAGTGGTGATAAAATTTAGTTTGTCACTTTTCAACATTATCTACTTCCCACCTGGCCAATGTACATATACGGCCGGGTGGGAGCCTTCTCCTTCTGACTGGACGTTCAGGAACGTCCTTCAGAAGGAGGAGGATCGCACGAGCGTGTGCCCGCACATCGGCGCGATCCCGATGTGCTCGTGTCACCCAGACACGGCGCATCTCGGATTGGCAGGAGGGCTCTGTGATTGGCCCTCCTGATCACATGACGGCTGTGTCCAATCACAGCCGTCATGTGATGTAAACAAACAGCCCGTTGCTAGGCAATCGACTCTCCTCTCCTCACACGGAAGTCGTCGCTGAGGAGAGGAGAGCGGATCGCTACAGCCGGCTGGTGATCAGTGAGTATGAGCTGTTTTTATAGCTTTTTACTCACTGATCACCAGTCTAGTATAAAACACATGTCCCCAAAACACACATGTCCCCACACATGTCCCCAAAACACACATGTCCCCACACATGTCCCCAAAACACACACGTCCCTACACATGTCCCCAAAACACACGTCCCCACACATGTCCCCAAAACACACGTCCCCACACATGTCCCCAAAACACACATGTCCCCAAATAATAAAAACACATGTCCCCAAAATAATAAAAACACATGTCCCCCACATATGTCGCACTAAAATCACATGTTCCAATGATTATCTGCACACATCTGTACATGATCATTTGCATACATTTCTCACAAAAACCAATTATTATACACTTAACGGAATTTTTTTTTACCAAAAACATGTAGCAGAATACATTTTGGCTTAAATTTTACGACAAAATTAGATTTTATTGGATTTCTTTGAAAATAGAAAGAAGAAAATAGTTTTTTTCCAAATTTCCGCTCTTTTTGCGCTTATATATCGCAAAATGTAAAAAACAAAGTCGTGAATAAAGACCACCAAAATAAAATGCGAACGAAATGATAAAAATTTAATTTGGGTACAGCGTAGCCCGACCGCGCAATTGTCATTGAAAGTGCGACAGCGCTGAAAACTGAAAATTGGGCTGGGAAGGAAGGGGGCCAAAGTTCCCCCCCGGTATTGTAGTGGTTAAATATATATACAGTAAATTGTTGGTTTGAGAGCGTTTTGCAAGACAAACAACATTTTTTAAATACATTTTGACTATACAAGTAGCGTTATATCACAGCTGAGTATAAAGGCCCATACACACGATCAGACTTTTTGACAACAAACATGCAAATTAGCTGTTTTGGAGCAACATCCGACCGTGTGCACGCTCCATCGGACAAACTTTTTCTGTTTTCATCGGACTTTTGTTGGCTGTGCGAACGGACAAACTTTCTGGCAACAAAAGTCCGATGGAGCAAAGTCCGACCGTGTGTATGCAAAAGCATCGGACTTTTGTACAAGGTACAAACACGCATGCTCAGAACCAATGCAAAAGATCGGACTACAATACAGAAGTTGACCAAAGGTGGCGCTGAAGTCATTGAACGTCCTCTTTTGAAGTGGCGTCAGTACGTTGTGACGTCACTGCGTTCGTGTTTGTTGTCAAAAAGTCCGACCGTGTGTATGCAATACAAACTTGTGGACCACGCCCTTTGTACAAAAGTCCACGGGAAAGTTTGTACAAAGTCCGACCGTGTGTATGAGGCTTTAGTGTAGCAATGTGGTTACATTTAATGAGGGGACAACATTTAGTAACATATCGCTACACTTCAAGGCTCCTCTCTTCTCTTCTATACTCTGGAGCTCCTGCTGGATTTTGCTTCTAATCCCCTATTGGAGGATTTCATTTGTGGATGGGCATTTTATGGTGACACAACCTGGTCACATTGCTTTAATATTTTTATATGGACTATAAACTGAAGGACCTATGAATAAATAATGGCTGTGGAACGAATCATTTGAGTTTCTATTTTTTCTTATGGGGAAATTTGATTTGATATACAAGTGCTTTGGATTACAAGCATGCTTGTGGAAGGAATTATGCTCGCAATTCAAGGTTCTACTGTATATATATATATTCACATTGACTTACTGTTTATGTTGAGAAATTTTGCTGATCCCTATATACACATGCTGGGCACCTGAAGAAGGAACTCCTGCAGCCTGAAAATGTATCTACAGTCCCGATAATACTATGTAGCCACTTAGTGAATGTCTGGTATTATTCCAAGGGACAAACACCTGCTGAGAGCCTATAGCAGGTCATGTATACAATTAGAGGGGATTATGGGATGGAATGTAGAGGCAATGGCTGTGGTGGTTCAGGAGCTTAATCTCCTCCAAGAAGGTCATGTGACCGCACAGAACCAACTCCATTTTCACAGTAATAGGGGATTATGGGAGGGAACGGCAAACATTGTGGCTTCAGCAGTTTTTGCCCTCCTGTAGGATTGCCACACAGAATGAAACCCATTTTATAGAGGTTTGGATTGGACAATAATCTGGTAGCCCGCTGTTTGCACCCAATGCACTAATTGTTCTGGGGAAAGAAGAACATTTTCTGTATAGGATTGCATGTTAAGCCATCAGATGATTTATTACAAAAGCGTAGTTCTCCTAGTATTGGGCATCATCCCTTTACATTTGTAACCTCCTATATTTCCTATAGATGGGACTTTTTTAGGGCAACCAAAAATATTCAGAAAATCTTAGCTGTACTTTCTTTCAAAAGCGTCATCTAACCCATCGGATCATAAAACCTTGATAGCTTTCCAACAGAACCAAGTAAATATGGTGGAGTAATAGGCGCTTGCCGGGTGGTTCTCTCCAAAACCATTATTGACTGCACATGGCTGAAGTTCAATTGCAGCATGTTTAAAAAAAACAGTTAAAGAGACCGCCGGCCACTGGTGTTCCCACTCTCTTCTCTCTGCAGCAAGCAACTAAGTCACAGCATCAGCAGGCAGATGCCGCTCCGTTCACACGCAGTGTCAGATGCAGAGCGGCGGCGGCGGACAACTGTGTCTGTGTCCCAACTCCCGAATGAATGGAAGCAAGAAAACATTCATTGATGGTCACTGGTGAGGCTGCATTGATGGGCACTGGTGAGGCTGCATTGATGGGCGCTGATGAAGCTGCATTGATGGGCACTGGTGAGGCTGCATTGATGGGCGCTGATGAAGCTGCATTGATGGGCGCTGATGAAGCTGCATTGATGGGCGCTGATGAGGCTGCATGTGATGGGCAATGTTAGGCTGCATTTGATGGGCACTGGTGATGCTGCCATTGATGGGCACTGGTGAGGCTGCATTTAAAGGGGGCTGGTAGGCTGCATTTGATGGGCGCTGGCGAGGCTGCATTTGATGGGCACTGGTGAGGCTGCATTTAAAGGGGATGGTAGGCTGCATTTGATGGGCGCAAGCGAGGCTGCTTTTGATGGGCGCTGGTGATGCTGCATTTAATGGGCACTGGTGAGGCTGCATTTGATGGGCGCTGGTGAGGCTGCATTTTATGGGCGCTGGTGAGGCTGCATTTTATGGGCGTTGGTGAGGCCGCATTTTATGGGCGCTGGTGAGGCCGCATTTTATGGGCACTGGTGAGGCTGCATTTTATGGGCACTGGTAGGCTGCATTTGATTGGCGCTGGCGAGGCTGCATTTGATTGGCGCTGGCGAGGCTGCATTTGATGGGCGCTGGTGAGGCTGAATTTGATGGGCGCTTCATTAAAAAGGTGGGCTATACATGGGAAGGACAAAGGGGAGTCAGGGGTGGAGCCAAGGGGGCGGCAAAATCAGGTTTCGACTAGGGTGTCAAAAATCCTTGCACCAGCCCTGATAAGGACACTGACCTGTCCTGTAATCCAGTGATGTCACCATCGTCTCTCCGGTGCGGCCACCTCAATAGCCTGTAAGGTAAACTGGCACTGAAGGCCACAGTCGGTTCCCTACTGTGCATGCGTGAAGCGCGCTGCACTTTCTGAATGGCCCGCTGGCAGGGGAAAGAGGAGGGAGGGGGACCTTGTCGCAGCCAGGCCCCCCGGAAGTGGTAACCAGGTACTTATTCCCCCCCGAAAAGGGCCAAATGTGGCACCAGAGAGGGGGAGGGAGCAGATAAGCAGAGTTTCCACTTTTGGGTGGAGCTCCACTTTAAGGACCGCCCTATAACAGATATACTGCTACGCGGCAACCCTCCTGCTCCCCCCCCCTGATTCTGCACTGCCGCCTTGGGCACCCTTACGTGTGTCACTGGTGGGCTACTTCTCCTGCAATTACCCAGAGCAATCTGCAATGGATTTCTGGCAGCACCCGCCGATCATCGGGCAGAATGGAGCTCTGTCTATGTAAACAAGGCAGAGCTCCATTCTGAAAGGGGTGAAGGGATGGATTTTGTGTCCCTGCAAAGCAGGGGATAAAATCCATCACTAGCCTCAGTAAAAGCAGCACATACAGTACACCAGCATTTCTCAACTCCAGTCCTCACGGCGCCCCAACAGGTCATGTTTTCAGGATTTCTGTCAGATGAATTGCTAAGGCAGTGAAACTGATCAAATCCCCTGTACAATATAATGGAAATCCTGAAAACAAAAACCTGTCAGGGGATCTAATCCCTCTCCACTCCATCCAAAACGAAAAAAAAAATAAAAAAAACTTTTGCCTTTAGTTATAATTTAAAATGTCACTGCACTCTGGTTTAAAAATGTCACTTCTGTGATGTCACTTCCTGTTAGAGGGCGGCTACATTCATTCCCTGTGGTCACACTGTATGTAGGAAGGCCCTCTCCTGCTCACTCCTCTTATGTGGATGGACTCTGCGATTTGTAGTGCACAATGACCGCAACGAACATGCACTGCTTGTTCAAAACAAAGGGAAATGAGGGGGGAAAGGAGAGGTTTAGGAGATCACGGAGGACGTTACAAGTAGGCAGAAAAACAGAGAAACACGTTCATTAAAAATAGATAGTAGAGACATTAAAGCTGAATTCAGGATAAGCAAACATTATCTAAATCCATCGGTCGTGTGTCCATTCACGTGTCTTCTTCTGGAATCTCCGAGATCTTTGTGTATTTCCTCCAGATCTGTGCAGTAATCCGGTGTGAGACTTCCTGTAATAAAGACCGCCCAGTGCTGATCTCTCTGCTTGTGCAGGAGGACTGGTCTTGTCTCCACCCCCCTCCTGTAGTTTTCTGTATTGGGTGGAGCCTGCAGGGCCCCTCTCACAGCTATCCTCCCTCTCCTTGTGCAGGAGGACTGGTCTTGTCTCCGCCCCCCTTCTATAGTTTTCTGTAGTGGGTGGAGCCTGTTGTCCCCTCCCACAGCTCTCCTCACTCTTTCCTTGTGCAGAGGGACTGGTCTTGTCTCCGCCCCCTCCTGTAGCTTTCTATGGTGGGTGGAGGCTGCTGGGCCCCTCCCACATCTCTTCTCTCCTAGTGCAGGGTGATTAGTCATGTCTCCACCCCCTTCTGTAGCTTTCTATGGTGGGTGGAGGCTGCTAGGCCCCTCCCACAGCTCTGCTCCCTGCACAGGCCCTGTACAGCACAGTGATGAGGTCACAGCTACTTTTACAAGGTAATATCTGGATTCTCAGGGGGGTGCAATACAAATGCCCCCCCCCCCCCCCACATACACACACACACACACACACACACACTTTTCTCAGATTTATTTGTAAAAAATGTTGAAAAATATTTATAATTTTCCTTCCACTTCACAATTATGTGACACTTTGTGTTGGTCTATCACATAAAATCCCAATAAAATACATTTACGTTTTTGGTTGCAACATGAGAAAATGTGGAAAATTTCAAGGGGTGTGAATACTTTTTCCAGGCACTGTACATAGAGCGGCTCACATGACTTGTGTTGACCACACATCCTCTAAGTGAGGAAAAAACAAAAAATAAGAATAAATAAGAAACATAATGAAAGAAACTAGGAAAATAAAATAAGAAACGAGATAAACATGGAGATTTGGTTTCCTCTTCATCGATTGCGTCTAACAAACCTTGCGGACCTCTCCCGGGCACAGCGCTCGGCCCCCAGGACAACGCCACTGATCGCTTTTCTTCCTCAGTTGTAAAAGTGAACAGCAGGTGGATCAGGAATCCTGGAAGCAGAAGGGAGGGATTACAAAGACTAAACTCATTTAGACCTTCTTCTCTTCCATCAGTCAGAGAAAGGAAGGAGGAGGAGGAGGAGGAGGAGGAGGACAGGGACAGTCACAGCACGCCAACTGAGAGATGTTTGTCCAGCGCCGGCTTCTAAGGACCGAGGAGGCAGATCAGGGAGACGACATCGCCCGCAACTGGTTGACTTTAGGGCCATGTGCCAAAGGCAGGAGGCATCGTTCCTCATCCTGAAACTGCTCCTTACAAACGCAGCCGTCCCCCTTCTCTAGGTGAGCGATTGGAAGTTCTCGAAAACAGAACGACGTCAGGATTACAAACAGAACGTCGAGACGCTCTCTGGACTCTAGACGGAATGTTCCGAAACTTTGAGTATTCCCAATAGAACGTTGAGACTCACTGTGGGTTTCTAAATAAAATGTTGGGACAATTTCTGGACTTCTAAATGGAATGTTGAAACTCTTTCTGGATTTCTACAAAGAATGTTGGGACACACCCTGGACTTCTAACTAGAATGTTGGGACGATTTCTGGACGCCTAACTAGAACGGTGGGACAATTTCTGGACGCCTAACTAGAACGATGGGCCAATTTGTGGACGCCTAACTGGAAAGGTGGGACAATTTGTGGACTCCTAACTAGAACATTGGGACAATTTGTGGACTCCTAACTAGAACGGTGGGACAATTTGTGGACTCCTAACTAGAATGGTAGGACAATTTCTGGACTCCTAACTAGAACAGTTGGACAATTTGTGGACTCCTAACTAGAACAGTGGGACAATTTGTGGACTCCTAACTAGAACAGTGGGACAATTTGTGGACTCCTAACTAGAACGGTGGGACAATTTGTGGACTCCTAACTAGAATGGTAGGACAATTTCTGGACTCCTAACTAGAACAGTTGGACAATTTGTGGACTCCTAACTAGAACAGTGGGACAATTTGTGGACTCCTAACTAGAACATTGGGACAATTTGTGGACTCCTAACTAGAACATTGGGACAATTTGTGGACTCCTAACTAGAACATTGGGACAATTTCTGGACTCCTAACTAGAACGGTAGGACAATTTCTGGACTCCTAACTAGAACAGTGGGACAATTTGTGGACTCCTAACTAGAATGGTGGGACAAAATTTAGACTTCTAACTAGAACGGTGGGACAATATTTAGATTTCTAACTAGAACGGCGGGGAATGGTTGGAACTCTCTGGACTTCTAACTAAAACATTGGGACACTTTCTGGATTTCTAACTAGAACAGTGGGACACTCTATTTCTAAATAAAAAGTTGGGATACTCTCTAGATTTCTAACTAGAACGCTGAAACACTTTCTAGATCTCTAAATAGAACATTGGGACACACTCGGAACTTCTAACTAGAAAATTGGGAAACTTTCTGGATTTCTAAATAGAACGTTTAACTAGAACATTGGGTCACTCTCTGGACCTCTAACTTGAATGTTGGGACGCTCTCTGGACTTCGAACTAAAACGTTGGGACGCTCTGGATTTCTCAATAGAACATTGGGACACTCTCTGGATTTCTAAATAGAACGTTGGGACACTCCCTGTACTTCAAACTAGAACATTGGGACACCTTCTGGATTTCCAAATAGAACATTGGGACAAATTGGATTTCTAATGAGAACGTTGGGACACTCTCTGGACTTCTAAGTAGAACGTTGGGACACTCTTTGGATTTCTCAATAGATTATTGGGACACACTCTGGATCTGCAAAAGGAACATTTGGACACTCTCTGGATTTTTAACTAGAATTTTGAGATACTCTCTGGATTTCTAACATAGATTCCAAATAAAATTCCCAGAGCAGGGAAACCCCCCTCCCCGTTCCAAATAAAATTCCCAGAACAGGGAACCCCCCTCCCCATTCCAAATAAAATTCCCAGAACAGGGAACCCCCCTCCCCATTCCAAATAAAATTCCCAGAGCAGGGAAACCCCCCTCCCCATTCCAAATAAAATTCCCAGAGCAGGGAACCCCCCTCCCCATTCCAAATAAAATTCCCAGAACAGGGAACCCCCCTCCCCATTCCAAATAAAATTCCCAGAACAGGGAACCCCTCTCCCCATTCCAAATAAAATTCCCAGAGCAGGGAAGCCCACCCCCAGAATCCAGAGATCTTTGGAGACCTACAAACATGGATCCTTCCACCCAAAGGACAGTGCAGGCCATCCATTAGAACTCATTGTAACAAAGTATAAAAAGAGCTTGTTTCACGGTTTAAACAAAGAAGCTGAGATGTTGCGCTTGTCACCTCGGATGATGTGCGGGGGAAAGTGAGACAAAGAAGGTGGGGGGGGGCCCAGATGGCTTGTCCTGAAAGCTAAAAGGGACTAGTTGAGCACCATGACTCTGGAAAAGATCCTGCAAGCCGCTAGGCAGGGGGATCTGGAGAGCCTGAGGAAGCTTCACGCGGAGGGCAAGCTGCTCCCGGGTCTCAAGGATCCCATGGGTGCCTCTGTGGTCCATCACGCCGCCCGCGGAGGCAAAGTGAGCTGCTTGCGCTTTTTGGTGGATGATGTGCAATTGGAAGGCAACGGCCGTGCCAGGAATGGGGCAACCCCAGCGCACGACGCGGCCGCAACGGGCAACCTGGCCTGCCTGCAATGGCTGCTCACCCAAGGAGGATGTGACTTTGAGGTAGGTGAAGCTCTTGTCCTGAGTCAGGTGACCCACTGGATGGATCTGTTTACACTCTTTATTATTCTTCCTTGACACTTTGTTTCTACATCTTATGTATCTATTATGTTGCATTTGCACTTTTTTTTATTATATCATCCATTTTATATTTGTAGAAAGTAGCAGAATCCTTAATCCTTGTTTTGTGTTTTGTGTTTTGTTTTTTGTTTTGTTTTGTGTTTTGTTTTGTGTTTTGTTTTTTTGTTTTATTTTTTTAAGCAGGACTGTTTTCCCTTGTATCCCCCCTGTATATAAATCATCTGCAACTTTGTATCTGTAGAGTTAAAGCGGAGGTCCACCCTAAAGTGGACCTCCGCTCATCGGAACCCTCCCCCCCTCCGGCGCCACAATTGGCACCTTTCAGGGGGGAGGGGGGGGTGCAGATACCTGTACAGTACAGGTATTCTGCACCCACTTCCGGGATAGCTCTCTTTGCGGAAAGGGGCGTAGATTACGCCCCTTTCCGCAAGTGCCCGCCCCTTTCCGCAAGTGCCCCGCTGCCTGCTGGGAAACACACAGATCCCAGAGACAGTGGGGACCGTCCTTATTGCGCAGCGCGATTCGCGCATGCGCAGTAAGGAACCGGGAAATGAAGCCGAAAGGCTCCACTTCCTGATTCCCATACCCAAGATGGCGGCGGCAGCACCCGACAAGACGATCTAGAGATCGGCTTCGGGTACCGACATCGCGGGCGCGCTGGGCGGGTAAGTGTCATTATTTTAAAAGTCAGCAGCTGCAGTATTTGTAGCTGCTGGCTTTAAAAAAAATAAAAAAACGCGGAGTCCCGGCGGACTCCCGCTTTAATGCAGTCACAGGTGAAATAATTCGATGCGGATGTCTAATGCCACGTACACACGATCGGGAAAATTCAGCCAGCAAAAGTCCGATGAGAGCTTTTGGTCGGAAATTCAGACCGTGTGTGCGCTCCATCGGACTTTAGCTGGTCGAATTCCCGCCAGCAAAAGATTGAGAGCAGGTTCGCTATTTTTCAGTCGGAAAAAGTTCCGATCGGAAATTTGCGATCGTCTGTACCAATTCCGATGCGCAAAATTCCTACGCGTGCACGGAAACAATTTGACGCAGGCTCGGAAGCATTGAACGTCATTTTCTCGGCTCGTCGCGGTGTTGTACGTCACCGCGTTCTTGGCGGTTGAAAGTTCAGAGAACTTTTGTGTGACCCGTGTGTATGCAAGACAAGCTTGAGCGGAATTCCGTCGGAAAAAACATTCAAGCTCGAAATTCCGCTCGTGTGTACGGGAAGTTAGGCTCCATTCACACTTGTGCGACTTGTCATGCGACTTTGGACACATAAAGTCTCATGATAAGTCGCAGCCCCATGCATTTCAATGGAGACCATTCAAATCCATGCGACTCAAAGTCACACTACTTTGCGACTTGAGTGCCATAGATAAATGGTAAAATCTCAAACATTGCATCTTAAAGTGGTTCCAGAGGCTCAAGGTTTCTTCTCAAACCTTCTGTGGGCAGCAGTCCCCCAGCCCCCCCCCCCAATACTTACCTGAGCCCCATCTTGATCCAGCGATGTGCACAAGAGCCTTGGTCCTCCCAGGACTCTCCCTTTTAATTGGCTGAGACAGCAGTGGGAGCCATTTGCTTCCGCTGCTGTCAATTACAGCCATTGAGCCAATGAGAAGAGAGAGAAGGGGTGGAGATACTTCCCAAAGGGTTAAATACTTCTAAAGGGATGCTGACATTGGAACTTTCCTCACTAGAACACTGAGAGTGCACCAGGTGATTGAAATAAACCAGCCCCCTCATTCAGAATCAGTCTGCAATCAGGGCCAGGTCTAGGGATGCAGGGGTGGTGCTGGGGTGGGCTGGGCCCCCCCAGATCTCATTTATGCACCCCCAGGGACCAGTGAAATTGGTGAGGGGCTGGGGAGCACTGCTCAGTCTCGGTAATAAAGAGTCAGCATTGGTGCACAGTGCTTGGCCCACATCATCTGCAACACATCATTCGTTTCCATTTGATGGAGGAGACTCTGATGTGAAGGGGAGCTCTAATGTTATGGGGAGATTCTGGTGTGAGGAGGGACTCTGATGTGAAAATATGACCCTGGTGTAAAGAAGCGTTCTGATGTGATGAGGGGGCTCTGATGTGATGAGGGGGCTCTGATGTGATGAGGGGACTCTGATGTGATGAGGGGGCTCTGATGTGATGAGGGGACTCTAATGTGCAGGGGGGCTCCAATGTGATGAGGGGACACTAATGTGTAGGGGGGCTCTGATGTGATGAGGGGGCTCTGATGTGATGAGGGGACTCTGATGTGATGAGGGGACTCTGATGTGATGAGGGGACTCTGATGTGATGAGGGGACTCTGATGTGATGAGGGGACTCTAATGTGTAGGGGGGCTCTGATGTGATGAGGGGACTCTAATGTGTAGCGGGGCTCTGATGTGATGAGAGGACTCTAATGTGTAGGGGGGCTCTGATGTGATGAGGGGACTCTAATGTGTAGGGGGGCTCTGATGTTATGAGGGGACTCTAATGTGTAGGGGGGCTCTGATGTGATGAGGGGACTCTAATGTGCAGGGGGGCTCTGATGTGATGAGGGGACTCTAATGTGTAGGGGGGCTCTGGTGTGATGAGGGGACTCTAATGTGCAGGGGGGCTCCAATGTGATGAGGGGACACTAATGTGTAGGGGGGCTCTGATGTGATGAGGGGACTCTAATGTGCAGGGGGGCTCCAATGTGATGAGGGGACTCTAATGTGTAGGGGGGCTCTGATGTGATGAGGGGACTCTAATGTGTAGGGGGGCTCTGATGTGATGAGGGGACTCTAATGTGTAGCGGGGCTCTGATGTTATGAGGGGACTCTAATGTGCAGGGGGGCTCCAATGTGATGAGGGGACTCTAATGTGGAGGGGGGCTCTGATGTGATGAGGGGACTCTAATGTGTAGGGGGGCTCTGATGTGATGAGGGGACACTAATGTGTAGGGGGGTTCCGATGTGATGAGGGGACTCTAATGTGTAGGGGGGCTCCAATGTGATGAGGGGACTCTAATGTGTAGGGGGGCTCTGATGTGATGAGGGGACACTAATGTGAAGTGGGGCTCTGATGTGATGAGGGGACTCTAATGTGCAGGGGGGCTCTGATGTGATGGGGGGACACTAATGTGAAGCGGGGCTCTGATGTGATGAGGGGACTCTAATGTGCAGGGGGGCTCTGATGTGATGGGGGGACTCTAATGTGCAGGGGGGCTCTGATGTGATGGGGGGACACTAATGTGAAGCGGGGCTCTGATGTGATGAGGGGACTCTAATGTGCAGGGGGCTCTGATGTGATGAGGGGACTCTAATGTGCAGGGGGGCTCTGATGTGATGGGGGGACTCTAATGTGTAGGGGGGCTCTGATGTGATGGGGGGACTCTAATGTGCAGGGGGGCTCTGATGTGATGAGGGGACTCTAATGTGTAGGGGGGCTCTGATGTGATGAGGGGACTCTAATGTGTAGGGGGGCTCTGATGTGATGAGGGGACTCTAATGTGTAGGGGGGCTCTGATGTGATGGGGGGACTCTAATGTGTAGGGGGGCTCTGATGTGATGGGGGGACTCTAATGTGCAGGGGGGCTCTGATGTGATGAGGGGACTCTAATGTGTAGGGGGGCTCTGATGTGATGAGGGGACTCTAATGTGTAGGGGGGCTCTGATGTGATGAGGGGACTCTAATGTGTAGGGGGGCTCTGATGTGATGGGGGGACTCTAATGTGTAGGGGGGCTCTGATGTGATGGGGGGACTCTAATGTGCAGGGGGGCTCTGATGTGATGAGGGGACTCTAATGTGTAGGGGGGCTCTGATGTGATGAGGGGACTCTAATGTGTAGGGGGGCTCTGATGTGATGAGGGGACACTAATGTGAAGCGGGGCTCTGATGTGATGAGGGGACTCTAATGTGAAGCGGGGCTCCGATGTGATGAGGGGGCTCCGATGTGCAGGAGGAAGAGTGAAGCTCATCACTAGTCATAGGGCGAACACTCCTCGGTTCGGTTCACACCGAACATGAAAAAAGTTTTGAACCTGAACCACAAACCCTATTAAAATCTGTGGGACCCGAACCTGAAAAATCAAAAGTCCCCATTTTGAGGGCTTATAAGCAATTTATTGACCAAAAAAACAAGGTAAGGGGACGCAGTTACTGCTCTGGGGGATGGGCATCAATGCTAGTTTTTTTTTTTTTTTTTTAAAAAGGTAATTTTTAAAGGAGCAGTGATTATTATGATGTTTAAAGTGAAACAATAAAAAATGAGAAATTATATATATATAATATAGTGCCTGGGGGGGTCCCCTTAGTCTGCCTGTAAAGTGGTGCATCTGTACCATGTATAGAACCTGCTGCAGCAAAACTGACATTTATAAAGAAAAAAAAATTGCATTTAAATAGATTTTCCCGGCTGCGATCATTCTTGATAAAAAATTAAAAATAAAAAAAACCATTGCCGGCAATACAAAAATGTGGAAAAGAAAAACGGCGAACGGCGTAAAGGACCCCCCCCCCAATCCATACCAGGCCATTTGGGTCTCGTATGGATTTTAAAGGGAATCCCACTCCAAATAAAAAAAAAAAAACAGCATGCCCCCCTCCCCCCAATCCATATTAGACCCTCAGGTCTGACATGGAATTTTAGGGGAACCCCACCTAAAATTTTATGAAAAAATGGCATGCGGCCCCCCCCCCCCAAAATCTATACCAGACCCTTATCAGAGCATGCAGCCTGGCAGGCCAGTAAGGGGGGGGGGTGCGCCCCCCTCCCAAACCATAGCAGGCCACATACCTTCAACATGCCCCCACCCCAAAGCACCTTGTCCCCATGTTATTTGGGACAAGGGCCTCTTCCCCACAACCCTGCGCAGTGGTCGATTATCGCCCCGATCACTAATCATCACTTTGATCTTTAGATGAATGGAACAGAGTAGCTACAAAAGTAACAATGTTACTGTGTGCATCTCTCTATCGTACATATGAACAATGTTTACAAACAATGTTACTGTGTATCTCTCTCCTGTCTGAATAATGTTTATAAACAATGTTAATTTGTATTTCTCTCCCCCCATGAACAATGTTTATATGAATGTTACTTTGTATCGCTCTATCTCCCATATGAACCATGTTTACAAACAATGTTAGGGTGTATCTCCTGTCTGAATAATGTTTATAAACAATGTTACTTTGTATCCCTTTATTTCACCTAGGATCAATGTTTATAAACACTGTTACTTTGTATTTCTCTCCCCCATGAACAATGTTTATATCAACGTTACTTTGTATCGCTCTATCTCCCACTTGAACAATGTTTATAAACAATGTTACTTCGTATTTCTCTCCCCCATGAACAATGTTAATATCAACGTTACTTTGTATCGCTCGATCTCCCACCTGAACAATGTTTATAAACAATTTTACTTTGTATTTCTCTCCCCCATGAACAATGTTTATATCAACGTTACTTTGTATCGCTCTATCTCCCACTTGAACAATGTTTATAAACAATGTTACTTCGTATTTCTCTCCCCCATGAACAATGTTTATATCAACGTTACTTTGTATCGCTCGATCTCCCACTTGAACAATGTTTATAAACAATGTTACTTTGCATTTCTCTATCTCCCACCTGAACAATGTTTATAAACAATGTTACTGTGTATCTCTCTAGCTCCCCTATGAGCAGTGTTTATATAAGTATCCACGTATTTCTCAAACAAAAGTGGCATTACTCTTTAAATACCGCTAATCTTACCTCCTCCTGTTTTCGTTTTGGATAAAGAAGAGAAGGACTAAAACCTGTCAGGTTATTTATTGATGTTTTCAGCTGTCTGTGTCCTGCTAGGGACATTTCCTTCCACTTCCTGGCATGGGGACACAACAGGAAGTGAGAGGAAATCTCCCCAAAGTGAGGGTATTTCGTTGTCTACAGAAGATTTGTCCCTCGCCGCTCTTTCTTATGATAACTCAAAAAATAACAAAAAAAAATTTGCATTTCCAACTCACTGTTTTGGGGAGATTTACTAAAAATGGCGAGTGCTGAGTCCGGGGCGGCTCTGCATAGAAACCAATCAGCTTCCAGGTTTTTATTGTCAAAGCACTGGGGCGTCACTGGGGCGTCACTGGGGCGTCACTGGGGCGTCACTGGGGCATCACTGGGGCGTCACTGGGGCGTCACTGGAGCGTCACTGGGGCATCACTGGGGCGTCACTGGGGCGTCACTGGGGCGTCACTGGGGCATCACTGGGGCGTCACTGGGGCGTCACTGGGGCGTCACTGGGGCGTCACTGGGGCGTCACTGGGGCATCACTGGGGCGTCACTGGGGCGTCACTGGGGCGTCACTGGGGCATCACTGGGGCGTCACTGGGGCATCACTGGGGCGTCACTGGGGCATCACTGGGGCATCACTGGGGCGTCACTGGGGCGTCACTGGGGCGTCACTGGGGCATCACTGGGGCGTCACTGGGGCATCACTGGGGCGTCACTGGGGCGTTAATAAAATTGCGCAGTCCGGTCACCCAGACATGTTTCAGACATTGGGGGAGATGGGTAAAGTGTATCTAAAGGGACACGGGCTTCTTCCCCACCTCTCTGTGCCCCATAAAGGAGGGAGGGGTAATAATAAAGCAAGGGGGGCTTATGGTGGAATCTGAAAGTCCCCTTTATAATAAGAGGGTGACCAGAAATCCACCCCATCCTGGAGGGATGAGTACGGGGGGGGGGGGGGGGGCATTAGTGCCACTTACCCATTCCCAGAGTTAGGTAACAGTTCATTAATAATCATTCATTATCAATGTTGTCAGAAGCGGATTCCAGGCCTCAGTCTCCAGCAAGGAATCCGTCACTGAAGTCACCCAGCGATTGGTTCATACCGCGCCTCCTGCCACCAAATGAAAGATCCCTGGCTGCGGTCATTGTTACTAAACCCACAACAGTAAAATCCGTCTATACAAGCAATGCTCGTTATACTCACTGTGGAACCTAAGGGGTTAATCCTCTGCATTGTGTAAAAAAAGGCTGTTTGATCCTGTCTTCTCTTATCCTCCCCTTCTTCCACTGTCCCCAATATATATCCTGATAATACAGAGCCAGGGGACAGGCTGCCCGTGCTCAGTCCGGTGTGTATTGCTGGAGAGTTTTTTTTTTTTTTCTTGGGAGGGTGCATGTGATCAGCACAGGACCAATCAGCACTGTCCAGACAGAGGGTCAGGGGTCCTGAATCCTAACAATCAGTGCAAAATGAAAAGTCCTCCTACAAGCTTTAACCAGACACTGATAGAAGTCACAGGACTGCTATATACAGTGGGGAGATGAACACCATCCCTACAGTCACACACGGAGGAGGGAACATGAACACCATCCCTACAGTCACACACAGAGGTGGGAACATGAACACCATCCCTACAGTCACACACAGAGGTGGGAACATGAACACCATCCCTACAGTCACACACGGAGGGGGGAACATGAACACCATCCCTACAGTCACACACAGAGGTGGGAACATGAACACCATCCCTACAGTCACACACAGAGGTGGGAACATGAACACCATCCCTACAGTCACACACAGAGGTGGGAACATGAACACCATCCCTACAGTCACACACGGAGGGGGGAACATGAACACCATCCCTACAGTCACACACAGAGGGGGGAACATGAACACCATCCCTACAGTCACACACGGAGGGGGGAACATGAACACCATCCCTACAGTCACACACAGAGGGGGGAACATGAACACCATCCCTACAGTCACACACGGAGGTGGGAACATGAACACCATCCCTACAGTCACACACAGAGGGGGGAACATGAACACCATCCCTACAGTCACACACGGAGGGGGGAACATGAACACCATCCCTACAGTCACACACAGAGGGGGGAACATGAACACCATCCTTACAGTCACACACGGAGGGGGGAACATGAACACCATCCTTACAGTCACACACAGAGGGGGGAACATGAACACCATCCTTACAGTCACACACGGAGGGGGGAACATGAACACCATCCCTACAGTCACACACGGAGGTGGGAACATGAACACCATCCCTACAGTCACACACGGAGGGGGGAACATGAACACCATCCCTACAGTCACACACGGAGGGGGGAACATGAACACCATCCCTACAGTCACACACAGAGGTGGGAACATGAACACCATCCTTACAGTCACACACGGAGGTGGGAACATGAACACCATCCCTACAGTCACACACGGAGGAGGGAACATGAACACCATCCCTACAGTCACACACGGAGGTGGGAACATGAACACCATCCCTACAGTCACACACGGAGGGGGGAACATGAACACCATCCCTACAGTCACACACGGAGGTGGGAACATGAACACCATCCCTACAGTCACACACGGAGGGGGGAACATGAACACCATCCCTACAGTCACACACGGAGGGGGGAACATGAACACCATCCCTACAGTCCCACACAGAGGGGGGAACATGAACACCATCCTTACAGTCACACACGGAGGGGGGAACATGAACACCATCCTTACAG
Source organism: Lithobates pipiens (assembly GCF_037356315.1). Classification (NCBI taxonomy): domain Eukaryota; kingdom Metazoa; phylum Chordata; class Amphibia; order Anura; family Ranidae; genus Lithobates; species Lithobates pipiens. The sequence goes on from NW_027507788.1 coordinate 226,696,037, forward strand.
TCACACACGGAGGGGGGAACATGAACACCATCCTTACAGTCACACACGGAGGGGGGAACATGAACACCATCCCTACAGTCACACACGGAGGTGGGAACATGAACACCATCCCTACAGTCACACACGGAGGGGGGAACATGAACACCATCCCTACAGTCACACACGGAGGGGGGAACATGAACACCATCCCTACAGTCACACACGGAGGGGGGAACATGAACACCATCCCTACAGTCACACACGGAGGGGGGAACATGAACACCATCCCTACAGTCACACACGGAGGGGGGAACATGAACACCATCCCTACAGTCACACACAGAGGTGGGAACATGAACACCATCCTTACAGTCACACACGGAGGTGGGAACATGAACACCATCCCTACAGTCACACACGGAGGAGGGAACATGAACACCATCCCTACAGTCACACACGGAGGTGGGAACATGAACACCATCCCTACAGTCACACACGGAGGTGGAAACATGAACACCATCCCTACAGTCACACACGGAGGAGGGAACATGAACACCATCCCTACAGTCACATACGGAGGGGGGGACATGAACACCATCCCTACAGTCACACACGGAGGAGGGAACATGAACACCATCCCTACAGTCACACACGGAGGTGGAAACATGAACACCATCCCTACAGTCACACACGGAGGAGGGAACATGAACACCATCCCTACAGTCACACATGGAGGGGGAACATGAACACCATCCCTACATTTACACATGGAGGTGGGAACATGAACACCATCCCTACAGTCACACATGGAGGGGGGAACATGAACACCATCCCTACAGTCACACACGGAGGGGGGAACATGAACACCATCCGTACAGTCACACACGGAGGAGGGAACATGAACACCATCCCTACAGTCACACACGGAGGTGGAAACATGAACACCATCCTTACAGTCACACACGGAGGAGGGAACATGAACACCATCCCTACAGTCACACACGGAGGTGGAAACATGAACACCATCCTTACAGTCACACACGGAGGAGGGAACATGAACACCATCCCTACAGTCACACACGGAGGGAAGAACATGAACACCATCCCTACAGTCACACACGGAGGGGGGTACATGAACACCATCCCTACAGTCACACATGGGGACTCTCATGGAGGACACTGATGCAAGGGGGGACACTCATGGAGGACCCTGGTGTAAGGGGGGACTCTAATGGAGGACCCTGATGTAAGGAAGGATTCTAATGGAGGACACTGATGTAAGGGGAACTCTCATGGAGGACCCTGATGTAAGGGGGACTCTAATTGAGGATCCTGATGTAAGGGGGGACTTTAATGGAGGACCCTGATGTAAGGGGGGACTCTCATGGAGGACCCTGATGTAAGGGGGGACTCTCATGGAGGACCCTGATGTAAGGGGGGACTCTCATGGAGGACCCTGGTGTAAGGGGGGACTCTCATGGAGGACCCTGATGTAAGGGGGGACTCTCATGGAGGACCCTGATGTAAGGGGGGACTCTCATGGAGGACACTGATGTAAGGGGGGACTCTCATGGAGGACACTGATGTAAGGGGGGACTCTCTTGGAGGACACTGATGTAAGGGGGGACCCTAATGGAGGACACCGATATAAGGGGGACTCTAATGGAGGACACTGAAGTAAGGGGGGACTGTAATGGAGGACCCTGATGTAAGGGTGGACTCTAATAGAGGACACTGATGTAAGGGGGGTGGACTCTGATAGGGACACTGATGTAAGGGAAGACTCTCATGGGGACCCAGGTGTAAGGGGGGTCTCTGATGGAGACCTTGATGTAGGCGGAACACTGATGGAAGTGGGAACTCTGATAGGCCCCGTGATGTAAGGGAAAACTCTGATGGGGTCCCTAATATAAGGGGGACTCTAATAGAGACTCTGATATATAGAGAGAACTATGATGGAGACAGTGATGTAAGGAAGGAGGCTTTGAAGGGGACCCTAAATTAAAAAAAAGGGGGACTCTGATGAGGACACTGCTGTAAGGAGGGACTCTGATGAGGACTGTGATGGAAGAGAGGATTCTGATGAAGACTATGATGTAAGGAGGGTACTTAAGGTGGACTCTGATGTAAGGAGAGCCCCTAAAGCCGCGTACACACGGGCGGACTGTCTGTCCAACTTAGTCCGCTGAAACACATTTCAGCGGACAATCCGCTCGTGTGTGGGCTTCAGCGGACTTTTTCAGCGGACAATCTGACGGACTAAGTCTTTCAGAATTTCCATAATTTTGTCCGTCCAAACTTGGTTTCAGCGGACAGTCCGCTCGTGTGTAGGCAAGTTGGACGGACTAAGAATGGTGCATGCTCAGAAAGGATTTACACGCCGAAGGGTGCATTGCAGTGTATTGGACGTCGTATTTCTAGTCCCGTCGTACGTGCCGTACACGTCATCACGCAAGCTTTCAACGGACTGTCTGTTCATCGTGTGTGGTCAAGTCCGTTCTTTCGAAAGTAGGACGGACTGTCTGTCGGATTGTCTGACGGACTTAGTTGGCCAGACAGTCCGCCCGTGTGTATGCGGCTTAAGGTGGACTCTGATGTAAGGAGAGCCCCTAAGGTGGACTCTGATATAAGGGGTATTCTGATGGTACCCCTTATGTAAGAGATGACTCTGATAGGGACCCTGGTGTAACTGGGGAGTCTGATGGGGACCCTGATGTTAGGGGCAGGGTGGATAAAAAATCAATGATTTAAAAAAAAAGAAAAAAAAATCAGATTTTTTTAATTTTCTCAAATGTATTTTAATAAAATGCCTTTGAAGTCAAAATCTATATAAAATAGTTTTCTATATAAGATACATGAATAATTTAGTTTATTCAGCATGAAATGGAGCTTAGTTATGTAGCATGAGGCTGTATATTCTGCAAGATTTACATTTTTGGTAAACTCATTCAATGAATCCAAGCTCTGCAGGCTGAGATAACATGCACTGCATTCACACAATGTCACAGGACCCATGAGATAAAACAAAGTTCAGGAATATTCCTTTAGCCCATTGTTTTGCAACTCTATGTACACTACAAACTGTGTGACTGGATCAGTTCTGATATCGCTGTTTTACTAACCTGACAGCTTATTATTCTAAATAGGAAACCTTCATTTTGTTTGCAAATATTAAAGATTCTCTAACTACCAGCAAGAATGAGTCCTCACATATAAAGAGCCCCTGTCATTTCAGATCCATCATGGCAGCGCCTGTTAGCGGGCGTCCAATCACCTGCTGCCACCACGTCCCTCACCTTGTTGCGTCACCTCCGCATCACCAGCCGTCCCATTAAAGTGAATGGGACTGTCGGTGAATCAACAGCGGGTCAGAGGAGGAGCCAACAGTGGGTCAGAGGAGGAGCCAACAGCAGGTCAGAGGAGCCGCCAACAGCGGGTCAGAGGAGCCGCCAACAGCGGGTCAGAGGAGCCGCCAACAGCGGGTCAGAAAAGGGGCCAGCAGCAGGTCAGAGGAGGGGCCAGCAGCGGGTCAGAGGAGGGGCCAACAGTGGGTCAGAGGAGGGGCCAACAGCGGGTCAGAGGAGGGGCCAACAGCGGGTCAGAGGAGGGGCCAACAGCAGGTCAAAGGAGGGGCCAACAGCGGGTCAAAGGAGGGGCCAACAGCGGATCAGAGGAGAGGCCAACAGCGGGTCAGAGGAGGGGCCAACAGCATATCAGAGGAGGGGCCAACAGCGGGTCAGAGGAGGGGCCAACAGCGGGTCAGAGGAGGGGCCAACAGCAGGTCAAAGGAGGGGCCAACAGCGGGTCAAAGGAGGGGCCAACAGCGGATCAGAGGAGAGGCCAACAGCGGGTCAGAGGAGGGGCCAACAGCATATCAGAGGAGGGGCCAACAGCGGGTCAGAGGAGGGGCCAACAGCAGGTCAGAAAAGGGGCCAGCAGCGGGTCAGAGGAGGGTCCAGCAGTGGGCCAGAGGGGGGCCAACAGCGGGTCAGAGGAGGGGCCAACAGCGGGTCAGAGGAGGGGCCAACAGCATATCAGAGGAGGGGCCAACAGCGGGTCAGAGGAGGGGCCAACAGCGGGTCAGAAAAGGGGCCAGCAGCGGGTCAGAGGAGGGGCCAGCAGCGGGTCAGAGGAGGGGCCAGCAGTGGGCCAGAGGGGGGGCCAACAGCGGGTCAGAGGAGGGGCCAACAGCGGGTCAGAGGAGGGGCCAACAGCGGGTCAGAAAAGGGGCCAGCAGCGGGTCAGAGGAGGGGCCAGCAGCGGGTCAGAGGAGGGGCCAGCAGCGGGTCAGAGGAGGGGCCAACAGCGGGTCAGAGGAGGGGCCAACAGCGGGTCAGAGGAGGGGCCAACAGCGGGTCAGAGGAGGGGCCAACAATGAGTCAGAGGAGGGGCCACTGCAGGACAGAGATGACAGTTGCTCTTTAAAAATTATGATTTAAATCAAATCCACTCTGGTTAGGGGGAACACTGATGGGGGTTCTTATGTATTGGGGGACTCTGATGGGGAATCTGATGTAATGGGGACTCTGATATAATGGGGACACTGAAGTAAGGGGAATTCTGATAGGGATCCTGAAATAAGGGGGGCTCTGATGGGGACCTGCATGTAAGAGAGGACTATGATAGGGACTCTGTTGTAAGGGGGCCTCTGATGGAGACCATGATTTAAGGGCGACACTGATGGGTACTCTGATGTAAGGGCGACACTGATGGGGTCCCTAAAGTAAGGGGAACACTGATGTAAGGGTAGACTTTGTTTTATTAAGGCTCCATTCTCTGTTTCAGAAACATGAACATTCCCAAGACATGCAAAAAAACGTGCATTGCGTTTGCGGCGCCATCGGCATCCCAAACACATAAAAGCGAACGTGCATTTTGCCGCATGCAAAAACTTGTGACAAGCGAGTAAATAATAAAAGAGTGCGCAAAACAGGCGATCCCGCCGCGCTCGCCTTGTGTTCTTTTCTGTTCTTGTTCTGAAGCAGATCATGTGCATTCCAAAAAGAGGTCCAAGTAAAACATATTTATTCTTTTATTTTTCATTCATTTATAAATTTAAATATATTAAATATTTTTTTCAGCCTATAATTTTTGTAAAATATATACGGATTTGGCCACCCGTACTGCAAATTTGGAGACCCCCGGACTAGATGGGGCTTTTTATTTATTTTTTTTTTTTTTTTACCCATTGATATAAACTGCATGTGAAAAAAGAAAATGCAAAAAAAAAGAGAACGGAGTTTATTTCTAATGGCCGTACAATGTTGTCTTATTTTTACCAGTAAAGTATTCTCTATTATTCTGAAGGATACATTGTTGCTACAAAGTACTGCTATGGGAGTGTGCAGATATACTTCCTATCCACGTGCTGACCACGCCTTTTATGGCTTTTTTTACAAGTTTAAATCAGTATTTTTTGCTACAAAATGACTTATAACCCCCAAACATATATTTCCTGGACCTCCCTATGTCAGCCTACTACGGGTCAGCGCCGCCCACTCTGACCCCTCCAGGACCACCTTTTTTCTAGCCCATAAAGGGCGGCTGTCTGCCCACACCAGTGTTCTTTTTTTGTCCTCGCTCCGGACACCTTTTAAAGTTTATTTATTTTATTTTTTATTTTATTTTTTCTCCAGCCACCATCCATCCTGTTCGGGTTCAGCCTCTCCCGTATCAGAAGACCCCCTCATAGAGGCAGTAAATCTCCTGAGGGGTGTGGGTTCCCTTGGTGCTGGGATAAAAAGGTGCAGTATAAATGACTGTGTATTACTGGCAAAGGTCACTGGCAGTATAAATGACTGTATATACCAGTTATGGCAAACCTTGGCACCCCAGATGTTTTGGAACTACATTTCCCATGATGCTCCACTACACTACAAGGTGCCTGAGCATCATGGGAAAAATGTAGTTCCAAAACATCTGGGGTGCCAAGGTTCACCATCACTGGTATATACCTTCGTTAGGCAGGTGCTGGCACTCTCTCCTTCCATGTTTTTTTTTTTTTTTTTTGTGTTCAGGCAATGATTTGGCTCGCTGGGACTTGTAGTTCACCCCCTCCACATGTATTCCTTTCAGGAAGCTGAGAGTTGAGCAGGTGAGGTCAGAGGTCACTTCCTCTTGGATTGTATAGCAAACACCAGTATGCTCACTGCTGATTTGCAGCAGGCTCTGTCATCCAGGACTAATCTCAGTCCAGCTGATCGATCTGCTACTCTGCTCTGGTAAGCCTGGTTTCCAGGACTCTCATTTCTTACTGCTGTGTTAGGCCGCGTACACACTGGCGGACTGTTCGCCCAACTTTGTCCGCTGAACAGTGTTTGGGCGGACAGTCCGCTCGTGTGTGGGCTTTCAGCGGACAGTTTCAGCGGACAGTTGGACGGACAAGGTTTTTCGGAAATTCCGAAAAACTGTCCGCTGAAACCTTGTTTGAGCGAACAGTCCGCCCGTGTGTAGGCTTGTTTGTCAAACAAAGTTGCGCGCATGCTCAGAAAGGATTTTCACGCCAAAAGCTATAATGCAGTGTATAGGACGTCGTATTTTTCGTCCCGTCGTACGTGCCGTTCACGTCATCGCGCACGGTTTCAGCAAACTGTTCGTCCATCGTGTGTGGCCATGTCCGTCCATGCTAAGTTTGAGCGGACTGTTTGCCGAAACTGTTGGACGGACAAAGTTGGGCGAACAGTCCCCGCGTGTGTACGCGGCCTTACTTGTCGGTCGGAGTGTTTTTATTATCCTGTGCCTTTTATAGATCTGGGGAGTTTTGCCTGCCTAGCTGCCTTAGCACTGAAGATTCAGATGGAGAAGTTTATTTTATTTGTTTGTTTATTTAAAAGAGAGCACATCCTCTGTTTTACAGAGAGAAGGGCCCAGTGTGAGCTAAACGCCCGCAAAGAGGTTCCTAATCAGCATTCCAGCCCCAAAGGAGTAAAAAGGCTAGACATGACAAGTCGCACAGTCGCATGCAGCAGTATAGACGCCTGTTGTCACAGCATTCCAGATCTCCCTCGCCCCTTACCTCACTTTAGTCGCTCGGACCTGAGCCAAGAGAGGTCACAACATCAGAAAGCTCTAGAAAGAGGAAATCTGGGTGCAGACAGAGAAGATCCTCTTCTTCAGATAGGTCTTCATCGCCGGTCCAGGCACAAGAAGGATCATGTTGGGCTTGCTCAGTTGAGGTCATCAGAGGAAAGCGGGTGTGCATCTTGCGTCAAGGAGACGGCTCAGGACAATGCTGCGAATGCACGCCATGTTAAATCCTACATTAAGCACACAGTCAAGGAAGGGTTGAGCAGTGTTACAAGGAATCCTGCTGGATCTTCATCATTTGCAGATTCAGATCATGCGTTTTCAGTGCGTTTTAACTTTGACGTCGATAGCGATTCAGATCCATCTGAGGCTGAGATGGTCTCGGAATCGCATACATTTGATTTTTGCACTGGTTCCCCCCTTGGTGGAAGCCTCAAAGAAACAGCAGAGATACTACCCATATTTAAAGAAATCTTTACCTTCCTTCCCATTCATTTCTGAAATTAAAGGGACTGGGCGGGGCCTGAGAAGCTCAATGTGGATAATAGAATATCGAAGCTGTAACCCTTGGGACACTATGCCTAAGGTGGATGCTTCATTACCTAGATTAGCCTGCCACATTCAGCTTCTGCTGGAGGATTCGGTCTCCTTTAGGGATCCTATGGATCGCAGAATAAACGCAGACCTAAATCGGTTATATAGTTTGGCCGAAGCAGCCTGCAGGCTGGCGGTGGTGCTCACTTCTGTGGCAGCAGCACTTGGGTTGGCTTCGCACCTTTGCGTTTTTGGTGCTTTTTGCGGTTTTGCGCTACCGTTCATTTACCATGGTCTCCTATGGGGCGTTTTCGGTGGTGCGGATCTGCGGAATGCAGGGAGAGTGCATGAGTCTGAGTCCAGCCTTAGGCTGTGGGTAGTGGAGCTGGTGGATGGATGTTCAGATGAAAGTCTGGGAAGTGGCAGTTCTTCTCTTTTGCAGTTTTCAGGACTGCTGTAGAGTTTGTGGCTGAAGTGGCTGGAGCCGGTTCAAGAGATGATGGCGATTCAGTTCGTGTTGTGCGCTATACAAATTAATCATTCATTCACAGCTAAGATAATGGCTCATTCCATCACAGCCTTATGGTTGAAGCATTGGTCGGCCAATAAGGCTTCCAAGCACAGTCTGTTTGATTCCATTCAACGGGAAGATACTCTTCAGGAAGACTTAGAATCTGCAATTCCACGGCTTTCTGGCAGCAGATCTAGCCTAATCCTGCAGAAGAGAAAAATACAACAGCAGCCCTTTCGGTTTAACAAGAGATCCAAAGTAGGGTCCAGTGAGGCCAGTACTTACAGACAGTTTTTCTTGGAAGGGAGCCGGTTCAACCTTCCAGAAACCTTCCAAGCCCAGGGTCAACGAAGCTTCTAAGGCTTCAAATAAGTCCTTCCGAAGGTGTCCCCACTTAACCCTCTCAAGTAGGAGCAAGACTAGCCTATTTTTTTTTTTTTTTTTTTTTTTTGGGGGGGGGGGGGTTTGGGTAGTCAAATTACAGGATGCCTGCATTGAATTGTTGTCTCGAGTTCAGAACAAGGCCCCATCAGACCTTGTTCGTAGAAACTGGGCTTCCTACAGATGTTTGAAAGAATATATAGGGGAGCTGTTGGCAGCAAGAGCCATCCTTCCGGTTCCAAGGCACGAATTGAGTCAAAGAGTATGTTCCCCTCTGTTTTTGGTCCCAAAGGCTTCAGGGGACTTCGGACCAGTTTTTTGGCCTCAAAGTCCTGAATTCTTTCATGAAGGTTCCACCATTCAAAATGGAGTCAGGGGAAACGATCATTTCCGTTGTGGACTTAGGAGACTGGATGGTTTCCATCGATTTGGCGGATGCGTATCTTCTTGTTTCTATAGACTCATCTCAGCATCGCTTTCTCAGGTGTTCTGTGGAAGGCTCTCATTTTCACTTTTAATGTCTTCCCATTCAGTCTCTGCACGGCTCTGAGAACGTTCTCAAAGCTTCTGTCTGCTGTCGTCGCGACTTTCAGGGTCAAGGGAGTGCAAATATTCCATTATCTAGTCAACATGCTACTTCTGGGTCCGTCAAATGAGCTCCTTCTTCTTCATGTGAATTTCACCTGCAAACACTAGCTCGTTTCGCTTAGTTGTTCAACTATCGGAAGAACCAGATGCATCCGACCCAAATGTTGGAGTATTTAGGAGTACAATTCAACACGGATCAGGGTGGTGTTTCTCTTCCTCAGAGGAAGGTCCAGGAGATTCAGTCTTAGACAAAAGCAGTGATAGCAAGGTCTTCGATGATGGTGAAGGAATGCATGCAGTATCTGGGGGTTCTATCGGCCACAGTTCCAGTAGTACCATGGGGCAGGTGGCACAGAAGGAGGTTTCAATGCAACTTTCTTCTTCAGTGGGATCGTCACTCCTTCTACCAGAAATTCTATCTGCCAAGTCAGATAATCTGGTCCCTGGTTTGGTGGTCAGTAGCTTGCAATCTTTCCCGCGGAGTTCCATTGAAGGCCTCAGAACCAATAGTGGTGACGACCAATGCCAGTCTGGCAGGCTGCGGGGCACACTGCCTGGGACAGCAGGTTTAAGGCCAATGGAACTTTTGTGAATTTCCTAGGATTGGATGCTGTCAGATTCACTCTCTTAGCGTTCCAACCTATGTTGCAAGGTCGAGCTGTCTAGATTCTTGGGCAACAATTACGGTGGCTTATGTGTCTCAAGGGGGCACAAGAAGTTGCCCTCTCCTTCAGGTGACATGTCAATCTTCCTATGTGCAGAGAAGAATCTCGGCTCTTACAGCATCTTCTCTCCCAGTGCCTGGGAATGTTTTAACAGATCACTTGAATCGAGGCTTTGAGGATCACAACGAATGGGGCCTGAATCGATAGATCTTATGGCATTGGAGGAGAATTGTCAACTGCCTTGCTTCTTCTCCCGGACCTGGCATCCACAGGCATTGGGTCAGGGTCCAGGTCTTGGAACACTTCCCTTTGGTTTGTGTTCCTGCTGCTTCCATTGGCCCTCAAAATCCTGCTGAAGATTCAGCGAGAAGGATCACAGCAATAGTAGTCTTACCTTACTGGCTCAGGGAGCCGTGGTTTCCTCTGGCTTGGAGGATAAAGTTTGGGCTCGCCAATCCCACTGCCTCCTTGTCAAAATCTCCTTCTGTGGAGTGGGGCCTGACACCCGAACTGCAGGAGGATGAAGTTAATAACTTGAAAATGAGAGGGAGGCTTTACCTGGCTTGGGTCTCTCAGGTGGTGTAGTGGAGACATTATTACAGGCTTGTAAGAGGTCCACAAATGTAACCTATCACCAGATCTGGAATACTACAGAAAGGGGTTGGGACCTTGGATCTCCTTCAGTGTCTAACATATTTTGGAGTTTCTGCAGAGTGGTCTCTAAGGGTTAGCTTATAATTCCCTGAAGGGTCAAATCCCCACTTTGTGGTGTGCAAGATATTCTCTACATCCGTTGGTGATCTGATTTTTGGGGACAGCCATGAAAATCAGACCTCCATTGAAATAATTTTTTCAAAAAGAGGACTTAACACTAGTCTTGGGAACAGAAGGGTCTCTGAGTTGTGCGCCTTCTCATCTAAAGAAACCATATTGTTTTGTGCTCCCAGGCCGATTCCAAGCTTACTACCTAAGGTTGCCATATGATTTCATATGAACTGGGAGGTCATTCTCCCAGCCTTTCCGGCGGATACAGCTGATGAGTGGAGTAGGTTAGACCTGGGCTCTGCGGTTTCAGCCTACCTGTAATGGTCTAAAAGCAGATCAGCTGTAGTTTTTTTCCCAATGGGGCCTAAAGGGGTATGCAGGCAACATCCAGAGTTTATTTTTTATTTTTTTCTTCCAGAGTTGTCAAAGACCATGCATATTGCATACAAAACTCTGTGCCTTCCTCCTCCTCCAGAGATCAAAGCACATTCGATGAAGGGTATGGCAGCATCCTGGGAAGCATACGCAAAGGTCGCCCCTGAGGTAGTTTACAGAGCAGCAAACTGGAGCGCGCCCAACGCCTTTTATTGGGCATTACAGGATTAATTGGCTTGCCCGCCTGAGGAGACATTTGGCTGTATGGTTATTAGGGCGGCTGTCACCCATTAAAAATTTGAGTAGCATTGAGGGTTTGGCTTATTTTTTGTCTTCCCTCCCCTTTTTAGAAAGCTGCTACATCCCATAGTAGGCTGACATGGGGAGGTCCAGGAATAAGGAAAATTGTTGCCCATATTTACCGTAATTTTCCTTTCCTGTCCCATTTCCCTTTCCCATGTCAGCCGGGAAAATTTCCACCCAGTTTATCCGTCACGAGGCGGGTATTTTTTGAACACTTGTGTGGGCAGACAGCCGCCCTTTATGGGCTCGGAAAAAGGTGGTCCTGGAGGGGTCAGAGGGGGCGGAGCTGACCCATAGTGGGCTGACATGGGGAGGATCCAGGAAAGGAAAATTACGGTAAGTATGGGCAACAATTTTCCTTAATTTTTTTCATTTGTATTCCAATTTCAGAATTCCCCACACCACACTGAGGGGGAGGGGCACTGCTCCCCCCCCCCCCCCCCCCACACACACACACACATTGTAAAAGATGGGAAACATAGAGAATGAGTCAAACTTTGCTGTAGCTGCTGCGATCGTCAGCTCATGTGATCGGGAAGAGATTGGATTACAGTTCTGCTGGGGGGGGGGGGGGGGGGGGTCCCTGTTTCCAGGAGGAGGATGATGACTGTCATTGGCCACTGCTAAAGCCAATCACAGTCCTGCTAGCCCGCCCACCATCTGGAGGAAGATGACTCTCTTGGTTGCCACTACCGATCTCAGAAAGAAGAGATTTCACTATGATTGAGAAAACCAATCGGGGTGACAGTTTGTGGAATTACTGATGCGCTTCTGGGAACTTTGCAGATATTTATTCCTGAACCTTTGCGTCACTTACTACTGAACCCTGATACTCCGTGTTTCTTTAAGCCACAGCCAGTATTCAGCTCAATGAAAATCGCACCCAACCACTCCGCTGCGGGGGCACAACTTATGATCCTCCACACAGGCCCACTGCTTTCAGAAAAACACATGAGTTCATCATTGTGCATCCATTCAATATGCTTGTATGTGGCATCACATGCATCACATGCATACATCAAAGATCCCGTACATCCTGTACATCACAAAGATTACATACATACATACAGCATATACATCCATGCATAACATCCGTCACATACATCCCGTATATCACATGCATCCCATACATCCTATAAATCCCATACATACAGCATATACATCCCATACAAGCACGTGGGCTGGATGTGAGAGGTGGATCAACAGGATGAATGTGTCAGGACAGGTAGATGTGTCTCATCTCTGCTTCGTTTCACAACTCTGCATATCTTAGATGAGAACAGTGTACAGTGGTAGGGCAGATGAGCAGGGAGGTAAAGCAGTGTGGCAGATGTGAAAGGAGGTGTGTTGGTGGCACAGATTAGCAGGGAGAACAGTGGTGGGGAAGGAGAGCAGGGGGTACAGAGGTGAGATAGAGGTGTAGGAGGTACATTGGTGGGGCAGATGAGAAAGTAG
>NW_027507788.1:226708818-226711318 GCF_037356315.1 Lithobates pipiens
GGCGATCAGAGGGATCTAGTCTCTGCTAAATCTCTATGGCCGGCCGCATGACCCGCCGGGCCGTTTCTCAGGGCACGCTGGTAAAAACGGTAAGCCCGAGAAACACTGGCGAGTGGTGGGGGATGGGCGACCCCCCCCCCCCCCCCCCCTCCCACTGCTTCTGAATGCACAATCGCTGGCTGAAAAAATAAAATACCGAGGTTATGGGTGATAGCTGCAGCCAAAACCCCACTAAACCACTTGCCAGCCACAGCGTATTGCAGCCAGCTAGTGGCTATATTCTGAGAGCGGCGTGTTTGTTTACCTCGCGGCACGCTGGTTACAATAACATTTGGCGAGCTCGGGGTTAATCTGATCAATAATAGATCGCCTTCTCTCATCAGCGGCACGCCGCGCGTGCAGCACACCTGAGGGAGGATTACTATAAATAGCTGCAGAGGACAACTTTATCCTCGGGATGGATTTATCCGGCGAGCTCTGATACCTCCTGAGATGCCCGCTGCCTGGCCTGGCACTTGGTTTTCTTTTTTGGCAATGCCTATGAGGTTTGTCAATGACCCCTCCAGACATGAAAATGTGACAGCCGTGTTAGGCCCGAAAATAAACATTTATTATATTGCAGCTTATCAGTTCTTAGATGTGATGTCTGCATTCATTTTATTTTGCCTTGAAAAAGTATTCATACCCCTTGAAATTCCCCACATTTTGTCATTTTACAACCAACATAAATGTATTTTATTGGGATTTCACGGGATAGACCAACACAAGTGTCACATAATTGTGAAGTGGAAGGAAAATGCTAAATGATACAAATAAATATGTGAAAATTGTGGGGGGGGGAGGGGCATTTGTATGGCGCCCCCTTTACTCTGATACCCCAAACTAAAATCTAGAGTAACCAATTGCCTTCAGAAGTCACCTAATTAGTAAATAGAGCCCACCTGTGTGTCATTTAATCTCAGTATAAATACAGCTGTTCTGTGAAGCCCTCAGAGGTTTGTTAGATAATCTAGCACAACTGCAAACCTACCAAGACATGGCTGTCCACCTAAACTGACCGGGCCGGGCAAGGAGAGCATTCATCAGAGAAGAGCCAAGAGGTCCATGGTGACTCTGGAGGAGCTGCAGAGATCCACAGCTCAGGGGGGAGAATCTGTCCACAGGACAACTATTAGTCGTCTCTCCACAAATCTGCCCTTTATGGAAGAGTGACAAGAAGAAAGACATTGGAGAAAGAAAGTCATAAGAAGTCCTGTTTGTAGTTTGTGAGAAGCCATGTGGGGGAGGGGCAGCAAACATGTGGAAGAAGGTGATCTGGTCAGAGGAGACCAAAATTCAACTTTATGGCCTAAAAGCAAAACGCTATGTGTGGGGAAAACTGACACTGCCCATCCCCCGAACACACCATCCCCACCGTGAGACATGGTGGTGGCAGCATCATGTGGTGGGGATGGTTTTCTTCAGCAGGGACAGGGAAGCTGGTCAGAGTTGATGGGAAGATGGATGGAGACAAATACAGGACAATCTTAGAAGAAAACCTGTTAGAGTCGGCAAAAGACTTGAGACCGGGGCGGAGGTTCCCCTTCCAGCCGGACAACGACCCGAAACATCCAGCCAGAGCTACAATGGAATGGTTTACATCAAAGCATATTCATGTGTTAGAATGGCCCAGTCACAGTCCAGACCTAAATCCCATTGAGAATCTGTGGCCAGACTTGAAAATTGCTGATCACAGACGCTCTCCATCCAATCTGACAGAGCTTGAGATATTTTACAAAGAAGAAGAATTGGGCAGAAATGTCCTCTCTAGATGGGCAAAGCTGGTAGAGACACCCCCAAAAAGACTTGTAGAGAAAGGGGGTTCTACAAAGTATTGACTCCGGGGGGCGCCATATAAATGCCCCTCCCCCCACACTTTTCACATATTTATTTGTATCATTTTCCTTCTCTTCACAATTATGTGACACTTTGTGTTGGTCCATCACATAAAATCCAATAAAATACATTTACGTTTTGGTTGTAACATGAGAAAATTTGGAAAATGTCAAGGGGTACGAATACTTTTTCAAGGCTCTGTATATCAGTTGATCTAGCCAGCAAGTCTTTTGTTTTTCAACAGGAAAGCTCTTTCACAGTTACATGGATGAGACAAACCATTTACCACTGACAGGGGTGCTTATAATGATCAACTTTTATTTATCTAAAACTTTTATCCCAAAAGAAAAACAATACTGTTTGCTGTAACTGATTATAAAGTGTGATTTTGGATTCAATTTGTAAGTGTATTTAAATATGGTAGTACATCTAACACTCCCCTCCACCGAAGACTGAAAATGCTGCTGTCCAAAGGTGTCCCCTATTCTCCTTCATCCAAAGTGGGGGGGGGGGGGTGGACACACTCTAATACAGGAGATGGGTTACTGGCCAGATCACCAGGTGAAAACAGAGAGGGGAAAAGCCAAAAAAACAAAACAAATGCAGCCGCCTCATGTAATGATTG
>NW_027507788.1:226713818-226751318 GCF_037356315.1 Lithobates pipiens
CAGGCATTCCCTGAAATCGCGTCAAAATTGCGTGACTTTCAAGTTGCGGGCAGCGGGAAAGGGGCCTCAGGCTGGGGGTCACACATATGTGATGTGGGAAACCAGCGCGATTCCTGTGCGGGTTCCACATGCCACATGCGGGTTCCACATGCCACTCGCAGGCGGTTCACACTGCCCTCTGCGAACCACTGCGGGTGTCACCATGAAGTAAGGTTGCGCCGATACTAGTATCGGTATCGGTGCCAATACCGAGCATTTGCACAAGTACTTGTACTCGCACAGCTCCCAACTGTCCCGGATTTGGAGCAATGTCCCTCTGTCCCTCATTTATTCCTCATGTTGGTCTGATTCTCATAGTTGTATAGAAAATGCATTTTTTTTATCTTTAAAAAGTGTCTCCCAGCGCTAAACCTTTCATCCAAATTCTAATTGTTACACCTGTACATTTTAAAATCCAATATAAAGGAATAGTGGTAAAAAAATCACTTGTGGATTTAATTAACCTTTTTTTTGTTAATTCTCCTTTAAGGGGGTGCGTCAAGGGGTGTGTCCTAGGCCTGCATACGTTTGTTAGTAGGTGTCCCTCATTCCCATCTCAAAATGTTGGGAGGTATGGTACTCGCACAAATGCTCCTAATCGATGCCTGGGAATGAAGAGGCGGAGTTGCGCGTAACCGGAAGTCAGTGGGCGGAGAGTGCGGAGCAGAGAGCGAGTCCTCAACAGGCTGGCAGCAGCGGAAAGTAAGCTGGCCGGGGCAGGAGTGCAGGGCGCAGCCGCATGTTCCATTAGAATCACTGACCGAGGCCGTCACATTCTGTAACGGAAGTAATGTTCCGTGTCTCCGTCAGAGGTTGAACATCCTGATACCCATCTTGGTACACCCTGCACTCGGCCGCAATAAGCCAGCAGCGGACATCTTTTTACACCCAGCCCATGTAGTTCAGGCTGGGTGTAACAAGATGTCCTCTGTTGCTTACTATGGCCGAGTGCAGGCCCGGGTGTACCAAGATGGACGTCACAGCATATAGCATTGCAAAATCTTTCCTTTCCTCTCATCATTCATTTCATTTATTATGCCAGGTAAGCAATTGGCAATCAGTGCTGCATTTCAGTGTCCATAAGTGCCGCTTATCAGTGCCAGCCATCAGTGTCGAGTGTCAGCCATCAGTCAGTGCCATCAGTCAGTGCCACCTGTCAGTGCCATCTACTGTATCAGTGTTACCCATCAGTCAGTGCCAGCCATCAGTCAGTGCCACCTATCAGTGCTCATCAGTGAGTTCAGCCATACATCTATACGGCTGAATTCGCAATCGCACAGAAATCGCATGTGATCTGCACAGCAGTGTGGTGCGAATCACACGAGATTCACATCAATGGGCAACCGGCCTTAACCCCTTCAATACCAGGCACACACTCTCACACTTTGAATGACAATTACTCAGTCATGTAACACTGTATCCAACGACATTTTTAGCTTTTTTTTTTTTTTTTCCACGCGAATAGAACTTTTTTAGTTGTAATTAATCATCATTGGGTTTTTATTTTTATGTGATATAAATAAAATAAAAATAAAAAAGTGAACTTTTTAGTTTTTATTATAACACTTTGCAAGAAAAGTTAATTTTGTTCATAAATTTGGGCCAAAATTTATACTGCTACAAATCTTTGGTAAAAATAACCCAACATGAAAGTTGTAGAGTCTACAAGCTGTGGTGCAAATCATTAAAAATTGATCAGACCTGATGTACTGATGGTCGATCTAATTTCCTGAGGCCCTCAGGACATACACCCCAAATGACCCCTTTATGGAAAGTAGACAATCCAAGGTATTTAGTAAGAGGCATGGTGAGTTGTTTGAAGTTGTAATTTTTTTCCCACAATTCTTGTTGTTGTGTTTTTTTTTTTTTTTTTACCCAAAATTGTCAAAAAAGTTTATTTCTCACGCACAGCATATGCATACTTCCAATTACACCCCAAAATACATTCTGCTACTCCTCCTGGGTACGGCAATACCACATGTGTGTGTGACTTTTACAAAACCTGGCTACATACAGAGGCTCAACATGCAGGGATCACTATCAGGTGTTCTACCAGTGGTGGTGCATCCATAAGGGTGCACGGGCACCACCCCCTCTCTCCTGCCATCCTCCCCTAGCACCAATAGATAGATAGATTCATGCATTCCATGAATCTATTTATGGCCGCCGCTGCCACCCCCTATTCAGACACCCGGCCACTTGCCGGGCGCCTGAATTACAGCGGCAGGGGTGGTTTTGGAGCACTTGATTAGAGCCATAGGTTTTAACTGGCATCAAAAAAGGCAGGCCACTCAGCTGTGTGTTAGAAAAGCAAATGAATATTCGCTTTCCTAACACTAAACCGCCTCTCCGCCAGTCAGGTGCTCGGGTCTGTTACCTGTCACCTGATTGGCTGAAACAGGAGCTGTGATTGGATGCCAGGCATCCAATCATAGCAGAGGACGGGAAGACATCAAGGAGCTTTCCCACAAAGACAGGCTAAGTGCAGATGGCGTGTCAGCGGGGGGCACACTGGCAGAATTTGATATGGCACAGGTGGTGCCAATTGATGGGCACAGTGGGGGCGACTGATGGGCACAGTGGGGGCGATTGATGGGCACAGTGGCTGCGTTGATGATACGGCCAGCAGGACATGAATGCAGCCCTCTCCGCGGGTGAGCAGGGCTGATCCAAGCAGCTACCCAGGAAGTCAGTCAGGCCAGAAATTGACATGTGGCCCAGCAGCCCCGGCCCACCAAGCATATGCCCGTGGTGACAGGTATTCGGGTACTCTGATGGTCTGGTGACAGGTTCTCTGACGGGCTGGTGACAGGTTCTCTGACGGGCTGGTGACAGGTTCTCTGATGGTCTGGTGACAGGTTCTCTGATGGTCTGGTGACAGGTTCTCTGACGGTCTGGTGACAGGTTCTCTGACGGGCTGGTGACAGGTTCTCTGACGGTCTGGTGACAGGTTCTCTGACGGGCTGGTGACAGGTTCTCTGACGGGCTGGTGACAGGTTCTCTGACGGTCTGGTGACAGGTTCTCTGACGGTCTGGTGACAGGTTCTCTGACGGTCTGGTGACAGGTTCTCTGACGGTCTGGTGACAGGTTCTCTGACGGTCTGGTGACAGGTTCTCTGACGGGCTGGTGACAGGTACTCTTTATTTGTGGGGCAATCAGGGCACATCACTGTACTGCTGCAACATTTTTCATCCAGGTCTCCTCCTCACACACTGAGGAGGAGAACCCGGAAACGGTACTACAGCTGTTTGTTGATATTTGTGACCGGCTGTGATTGGTCACGTGATAAACAGCCATTTTTATTGGTTCTTTACCCTCATCGGGGATGGGCTGTGTCCCAAAGGACATGCCTCATCCCCGATCGACATGCTGGGGGCCCACAGGAGGACATAATTTGATGTCCACCTGGAGGGAGGAGATGTTCCTGCTGACGTGACGTCATTTTACTATGGCCCTGTATGGAAGTAGTTAAAGATTTAGAACCAGTTCACACCATAGAAACGCAGTCCGGATGCGTTCCAGATGCTTTTCTGCATGTGTGGTTTTTTTACGCGTTTTTCATGCGTTCCAGTGCGTTTTTCATGCAGTACAGTGCACCCCCCCTCTTTTTTTCAACCTTAAACAAGGACGTGTGTGTTTTAGTGCGTTTTTAATGCATTCCACGGTGTTCCAGTGCACTTTGATGCGTTTCAGCGTTCCAGCACAGTCCAGTGCAGTAAAAATGCAGCATGTTCTACTATTTTTTCTGGTACTGGAACACACTGTAAGAACTATGCCATTGTAAACAATATAACCTACTTTCCATGCATTTTTGATATAAATAAACACACTGGACTGCATGTGGTGTGAACCGGCCCTTAGTCTGCCCAATTTGGCCTACTGTTTCATTTGATTTGGACACACCTGGTGTAGGACAAGGGGCTCAGGTTGCTAAGAAAAGGCAATCATTGGTTTTAAAGAGTCCCCGTCACCAATCTAAAGAATAGCAGATAAAAGCACCGAAAAAATCAAGTATTTTAAATGCTTCCTTGTAGTACTTTCCTTTCCAAAAAAAATTCTTCACTTGCAGTTTAGACCCGAAGTGGCTGGTATTGATTTGGGGGAGGAGCATGTCAAATTTTTTAGCCGGCAATTCTTTTTTTTACATTTAGCTGTCAGTGGGGAACCCCACTGACAGCTGATGACTATGGATGAGCTTGATGTTCGAGTTGAACGCATGTCGACAGCGAGGAGAGCCAGCCTGTGGCCATTTATAGCTCAGGGGGGTTTAGTACACACCCCACACTATATGTAAGGCCGCCAGCGCGGCAGCCTTGTGTAGTGTGTTGTCATGCAGGGAAAGAGCAGGATAGGCATGGACAGTGTCTTTTTTCTTGGGAACCTAGCACTGTTACAAGGGGTGTTGTGTGCCTCCTGCACAGTATACACCTGAAGCTACCCCTTATTGCTGGTGTTGTTCTGTTTCTGTAATCCATGCATCTGCAGCAGTTACAGCGGGTGCTGTGTGCCTCCTGCACAGTATATACCTGAAGCTACCCCTTATTGCTGGTGTTGTTCTGTTTCTGTAACACAGGCAGGCAGCTGCATAAATTACAGTCAGTGTACTGTGTCATCTGCTCAGTGTGCACCTAATGCTACCCCAATTGCTGATGTTCACATCTCCCTTCAGGCCATTACCATGTCTGGAAGGATAACAAGGAGAGGCAGACAGTCACGAGCCAATAAAAGAGGGCAAGCAGGCTCTGTGTCTAGAGACAACAGTGCAGGTCGTGGACGCGGTGCATCGTCATCAGCACGTGGCCATGGGACACGCTTGTCCTTATTTTCGGCAGCTGGACGTGTTGACCTGCATCATGCCGAAGACTTGGTAGAGTGGATGACCAAGCCCTCCTCATCCTCCTCATCCTCTCTCACCCAGGCTCAGGGTACTGGCAAAGCAGCTGCCAACGCATCCTCTTCCCTCGTCTCAATGTCATCAGTCATTCCTTCCCTAGACCCACCATGTCCTCCTGAGGAGTCCCCCGAACTCTTTGAGCACAGTGTTGGGTACATGCTCCAGGAGGATGCCCAGTGTTTTGAAGGCTCTGATGAAACCCAGCTAGAGGAAGGCAGTAGCATGAGCCCAGAGAGGGGGGATGCACAAGAAGGACAGCAATCTGACAGTCATGTTCCACCAGCTGCAGCATACTGCCAGGTTTGCTCCAGTAATGAAGAGGGAGGGGATGATGAGGTCACTGACTCCACGTGGGTGCCTGATAGGAGAGAGGAGGAAGAGTAGGCACATCTCCAATGAGGCAGGATTCCCTCCGGGGGCCAGCTTAAGGGCAGCACACCGACTGAATCACACCGCAGAGCTCCGCCTGTGCAGGGCACTGAGTCTACACGTTATTCCAAAAGTTCTTTGGTGTGGGCTTTTTTGAGACGAGTGCATCAGATCACACCGCTGCTATTTGGAACATATGTCTCAAGCGTATCTCGTGGGGCCAAAACATCAGCCGCTTGTGCACCACATGCTTGACCAGACATATGTTGGCCTGCCATGCAGCTCATTGGCAAGCATACCTTAAAGACCCACACCAAAGAACAAAGCGGACCTCTCCTTGCTCCTCATCAGCTGGCATCTCCAACCCCACTAGACCTTCAGTCCTCTCTGATTCCTGCACTGAGAGGAATGAAGGTGTAGAATTAGGTGTGTCACAGCCAAGTACTTGCGGGCACTCTGCTAGCAGTACACCGATGTCCGATTGTAGCAGGCAAATTTCCCTGCCCCAGATGCTGGACCGCCGAAAGAAGTTCACTCCCAGCCATCCACATGCCCAGTGGTTGAATGCTAGCTTGGCTAAATTGCTAGTATTTCAACTGCTGCCTTTTCAGTTGGTAGACTCAGCCCCCTTCCATGAGTTTGTTCAATGTGCGGTTCCTCAGTGGCAGGTTCCCAAACGCCACTTTTTCTCACGGAAGGCGATTCCAGCTCTCTACCGGCATGTGGAAGGCAATGTCCTTGCCTCGCTGGACAGGGCGGTCAGCGGTAAGGTGCATATTACCGCTGACTCATGGTCCAGCAGGCATAGACAGGGACGTTGCCTATCTTTCACGGCCCATTGGGTCACTCTTCTGGCAGCTGGAAGGATGCAGGACAAGGTGCAGTAGTGTTGGTGGTTGTTCCACCACACGCCTCCAAAATGCTACTACTGTTTGTGACACACTTCTCTACTCCACCCCCTCCTCTTCTTCTTCCTCCATGGCCTCTTCCTGTGCTTTGTCCTCGGAACCAGCGGTGCTCCGTAGGAGTTCAAGGGGCTACGCAAGTACGCAGGCAAAAAGATGCCCTGCCGTGCTTGCGCTGGTTTGTTTGGGGGACAGGAGCCACACTTGGGCAGATATTTTGTCAGCTCTGCAGGGGCAGGCCGAGAGGTGGTTGACGCCACGCCAGCTTAAGTCAGGAATAGTGGTTGGTGACAATGGCACCAACCTCCTCTCCGCCCTCCGACAGGGACAATTGACCCATGTGCTCTGTGTGGCTCACGTCCTTAACCTGGTGGTGCAGCGGTTCTTGGGCAGGTACCCGGGCTTACCGGATGTCCTGAGGCAGGCCAAGAAAGTCTGTGTGCATTTCTGCTGATCATTTAATGCCAGTGCTTGGCTGGCTGAGCTCCAAAAGGATTTGAACCTGCCCAAGAACCGCCTTATATGTGACATGCCCACCAGGTGGAACTCAACGTTGGCCATGCTGCAGCGGCTGCACATGCAGCAGAGGGCCATCAATGAGTACCTGTGTGACTACGGCACCAGGACAGGGTCAGGGGAGCTCTGTTTTTTTCACCACGCCAGTGGGGCACGATCAGGGGTGCATGCACTGTCCTGTCAGCATTTGAGGAGGCCACGAGGATGGTGAGCAGTGACAGTGCATGCATCAGTGACACTGTACCTCTTGTCGACCTGTTGAAGCATACACTGCGTGGAATAATGGACAGGGCACTTGAGGCAGAACAGAGGCGGGAAGAGGAGGACTTCCTTGCCTCTCAAGGCCCCCTTTATCCAGACAGTGTTCCTGCTGTGCCACCCATCACACAGGAAGAGGACGAGGAGGAGGAGGATTGTGTCAGCATGGAGGTGGAGGCTGACACTCAGCATCAGCAGCAGCAGTCTTTTAGGGATGATTTACAGTCCCAAGAAACTCGTGGACTTGTACGGTACAAGGGTAAGGTTGCGGACCTTAACTTGCCATCGCAGAGGGAGCAGAGGATGAGATATCTACAGGAGGCCTTGCAGAAACGTCTGTGGAACGCATTCCCAGAGACTGGGAGGTTACAAACTCCAGGTCCTGGACAACGTGTTGCTGAGGCATCGGTCAGAAGGAGCGGTGGAGAAGGTGGCCGTATGATCATTGCGTTCAGACAATTTTTTAGTCCACAGCCCCAAGGTATGATCGGTTCCAGCAACCATCGCCAGCGTCTGATTTACATGGTGCAGGAATACCTAGGGGCAAGGTCAGACTTGGACACCTTTCCCACCGAAAATCCTCTGGGTTACTGGGTCTTGAGGATGGATCACTGGCCAGAGCTTGCACAGTATGCAATTGAGCTACTGGCCTGTCCTGCATCCAGCGTTCTTTCGGAATGCACATTCAGTGCTACTGGTGGCTTTGTAACTGATCACAGGGTGCGCCTGTCCACCGACTCGGTTGATCGACTGACCTTCATCAAGATGAATCAGCCTTGGATCACCACCATCTACCAAGCACCTGAAGCTGATGTAACCGAATAATTTTTTTCGAAAATGTCACATCCCTTCAAGACTGCCTATGCTGATGCTGAGTGACTGTCCTGTTATGTTGACTGACTATCCTCTTCCTCCTCAATGATCCTGCTGATAGCTTGGAAGAACATTTTTGCTTCTGGGTGACGCCACCAGTGCCTAAGGCCCAATTTTTCAGCCCCTGTTTAACAGGGACATGTAATTACTATTCTTGATATAATAGTTCACAGGAGGGCCCGTTCCTGCGCCCACCGAGAGTAACTGTGAGGACTTACAGTGTTGTGGCACCATCACCACCCCAACCACCAAAGGCCCAATTTTTCTACCGCTGTTCAACAATGGCATGTAATTACAATTCTTGATATAATCGTTCACTGCAGGGCGCTCCAGCGTCCACCAAGAGTCACTTTGTGGGCTTACAGTGTTGTGGCAACGCCTTAGGCCTCCATTTCTGCAGAGCATATAGGGCAGGCCCCTACTTTCAAACATCCAACTTACAAACATCTCCTACTTGCAAACGGAAGGAGACAACAGGAAGTGGGATGAAAAAAGACGGACGGCCAAAAAAATTATACAGGGGTGATAACCCTTTCCTATGTTTTCCAAAAAGCTTAAAAATAGTTTTTTTGACTGGAGCTACACTTTAAAAATGTACCCGTTCAAAATTACAAACAGATTCAACTTAACACAACAAATCTACACAGTCCCTGTCTTGTTTGCACCGCCTGTATACTGCTGTTCTGAGTATTTAGGGCCTGGGGGCCCCACGCCTTTCCTTTTTTTAATATGGGTACAGGGTTCCCCTTAATATCCGTACAAGACCCAAAGGGGCTGGTAGTGGGCAGGGGGGGCTACCCATGCCATTTTTCTCAATGATTTTCATCCGTATTGCCGGAATCAGATATTACATTAAAACAGCAAGCAGTTTGAAATGACTTTTTTTCCGTTAAATGTCATTTTGTGCAGGGACTGTTTTAAACACGGGAAACACGTGGCACTTCACAGGCATACTACAGACACCCCCCAGGCATAATATTTAAAAGAATATTTCACTTTTTTTTTTCAAATTAATCGTCATTAAAATCAGTGCTCCCGCAAAAATGGCCGTTTTTAAAAAAAAATTTAGGCATTGATACATGTCCCCTGGGGCAGGAGCCAGGTCCCCAAACCCTTTTTAGGACAGTATCTTGCATATTAGCCATTAAAATTAGCACTTTTTATTTCGAACGTTCGAAAGTTCTGGTGCGAACCGAACTGGGGGGTGTTTGGCTCATTCCTACTGATGACTATGGCTTCCCGGCCCGCTCCTTAGGAACCAGCTGCATACAGTTTTTTTTTATTTTTATTAAAGACAAAAAAAAAACACACAGCGCATTAACCACTTAAGGATCGGAAGATTTGACCCCCTAATGACCAGGCCATTTTTTGCGATATGGCACTGTGTCGCTTATAACTGACAATTGCGTGGTCGTTCGGCGCTGTACCCAAATGAAATTGGTGTCCTTTTTTACCCACAAATAGAGCTTTCTTTTGGTGGTATGTGATCACCTCTAAGGTTTTTATTTTTTGCGCTATAAACTAAAATAAAAAGACAGACAATTTGGAAAAATAACATACTAATATAAATTATAATAAATATCCTCCCAAAAATAAAAAAATATAAATTTCTTCATCAGTTTAGGCCAATACGTATTCTTCTACATATTTGTGGTTAAAAAAATATCGCAATAAGCGTATATTGATTAGTTTGAATATACCGTCTACAAAATAGGGAATAGATATATGGCATTTTTTTTTTCTACTAGTAATGGCGGTAATCTGTGATTTTTTTAGCAGGGCTGTGACATTGCGGTGGACGGATCAGACACTTTTGACACATTTTTGGGACCAGTGACATCTATACAGAGATCAATGTTCTAAAAATGCACTGATTACTGTATAAATGTCACTGGCAGGGAAGGGGTTAACACTACGGGGGGGCGATCAAGGGGTTAATTGTGTTCCCTAGGGAGGTGTTTGTAACTGTGAGGGGGGGGGGAGGGGACTGACTGGAGGAGGAGGGAGATCGCTGTTCTTGATCACTAGGAACAGCAGATCTCTCTCCTTCCTTAACAGAACGGGGATCAGTCTGTTTACATTGACAGATCCCCGTTCTGTCTTTCTGAGGAGCGATCGCAGGTTGCTGGCGGGCACCGTGCCACCCTATACTCCTTAAAGCGGCTGCTGTACATCTGTGGTTATTCGCGCAAGGGGAACCAATCTGCTGCAGTATAACGACGGCGGCTGGTTGGCAAGTAGTTTAAAAAAAAAAAAAACACATCAAAAGTGTGAGTTTCTGGTGCAACCCCATTGAAGTCTATGACACGATGACACGCAAAATGCAATCTGCTGCGGGCAAAAGAAAAAAAAACGCACTGGCTGAAAAAAATAAACATAAAAAATCGCATAGATGTGAACGTGTGCCATCGGGAAACCAAGGTAAATGGACTGTAGTGTGTTTCTGCAAAACAAAAAGATATGCACAAAAAGAAAAAACGCATAGGTGTGAATGTGGGGATCCCCGGGAAAACCATCATACGTGTGTTGCGAGGAATAAAGGACGACAGACACCATTTGTGATTGGTGGGTGGGGGGAGGGGAGGGGAGGAGCTTGGAGACGGAGCGTCCCCTCTGGTGACTCTGGTGAGGTTCCAGCAGGTCGTGTCCCATTTATGAGATCAGCTCATTTGCTGTGGAAACTGGGACATCATTAATAGGATTTAAGGAGCTCTGCCGGGAGAACAACAACAGAATAAGGAAAGAAAAAAGAAACGTTTTTGTAGATGAAGTTTTTTTTTATGTATGTGATATATATATATATATATATATATATATATATATATATATATATATATATATATATATATATATATATATTATATAGCTATATACACTCACCGGATACTTTATTAGGTCCCCCTTGCTAGTAGCGGGTTGGACCCCGTTTTGCCTTCATTCTTGGTGACAGAGATACAACGAGGTGCTGGGAGCGTTCCTCAGATTTTCCTCCATAGTGACCTGATGACATCACATCCCAAAGGTCCTCTATTGGATGAGATGTGGTGAGTGTGGAGGCCATTGGAGGACAGGGACCTCATTGTCCAGTGGTGAGATGATTGGAGCTTTGTGACATGGGGCATTATCCTGCTGGGAGGAGCCATCAGAAGATGGGGACACCCCATCCCCCACACCATTACACCCCCACCACCAGCCTGAACCGGTGATACCCCATCCCCCACCACCAGCCTGAACCAGTGATATCCCATCCCCCACACCATTACATCCCCACCACCAGCCTGAACCGGTGATATCCCATCCCCCACACCATTACACCCCCACCACCAGCCTGAACCGGTGATACCCCATCCCCCACACCATTACATCCCCCACCACCAGCCTGAACCGGTGATACCCCATCCCCCGCACCATTACACCCCCACCACCAGCCTGAACCGGTGATACCCCATCCCCCACACCATTACATCCCCCACCACCAGCCTGAACCGGTGATACCCCCCCACCACCATTACACCCCCACCACCAGCCTGAACCGGTGATACCCCATCCCCCACACCATTACACCCCCACCACCAGCCTGAACCGGTGATATCCCATCCCCCACACCATTATACCCCCACCACCAGCCTGAACCGGTGATACCCCATCCCCCACACCATTACACCCCCACCACCAGCCTGAACCGGTGATATCCCATCCCCCACACCATTATACCCCCACCACCAGCCTGAACCGGTGATACCCCATCCCCCACACCATTACACCCCCACCACCAGCCTGAACCGGTGATATCCCATCCCCCACACCATTACACCACCAGCCTGAACCGGTGATATCCCATCCCCCCCCACCACCAGCCTGAACCGGTGATACCCCACCCCCCACACCATTACACCCCCACCACCAGCCTGAACCGGTGATACCCCATGCCCCACACCATTACACCCCCACCACCAGCCTGAACCGGTGATATCCCATCCCCCACACCATTACAACCCCACCACCAGCCTGAACCGGTGATATCCCATCCCCCACACCATTACACCCCCCACCACCAGCCTGAACCGGTGATATCCCATCCCCCCGCACCATTACACCCCCACCACCAGCCTGAACCGGTGATATCCCATCCCCCACACCATTACACCCACACCACCAGCCTGAACCGGTGATACCCCATCCCCCACACCATTACACCCCCACCACCAGCCTGAACCGGGGATATCCCATCCCCCACACCATTACACCCCCACCACCAGCCTGAACCGGTGATACCCCATCTCCCACACCATTACACCCCCACCACCAGCCTGAACCGGTGATACCCCATCCCCCCACACCATTACACCCCCACCACCAGCCTGAACCGGTGATACCCCATCCCCCACACCATTACACCCCCCACCACCAGCCTGAACCTGTGATAGAAGGCAGGATGGATCCATACCCCAAATTCTGACCCCACCATCTCAATGTTGGAGGTGAAATCCAGACTCATCAGACCCGGGAACGTTTCTCCAATCTTCTATTGTCTGATGTTGGTGATCCTGTGCCAATTGTAGCCTCAGTTTTCAGTTATTAGCTGACAGGAGTGACACCCGGTGTGGTCTTCTGCTGCTGTAGCCCATCTGCTCCAAGGTTGGACGTGTTGTGTGTTCAGAGATTGTATTCTGCATTCCTTGGATGTAACGAGAGGTTATCTGAGTCACTGTTGTCTTTCTATCACCTGGAACCAGTCTTCCCATTCTCCTCTGACCTCAACAAGGCATTTTCCTTCCACACAACTGCCGCTCACTGGATATTTTCTCTTTTCCCCACCATTCTCTGTAATCCTGAGAGATGGTTGTGTGTGAAAATCCCAGAAATACTCAGACTGGTCCGTCTGCCGCCAACATCCATGCCACATTCAAAGTCACCGAGATCCCCTTTCTTCCCCCGTTCTGATGCTCGGTTTGAATTTCAGCAAGTCGTCTTCACCACGTCTAGATGCCGAAATGCGTTGAGTTGCTGCCATGTGATTGGCTGATGAGTAATTTGTGTTACTGAGCAATTGAACAGGTGTTCCTAATAAAGTGGTCGGTGAGTGTATATATGTGTGTGTATACATACAGTATGTTGCAATATTACCAGTCCTTGGATGTGGTGGCTGCATTTGTTTTCTTTTCTTTTTTTTTTTTTTTTTACTTGTTTTCCCTTTTTTTTTTTTTTTGCCCGGTGATCCTGCCACTAACACACTTTCTATCCTATGGTGACAACCCTGCTGTATCTGTGGAGGAGCAGTGTTGTCATGCTTAGGACAGGAAGTGTGTTGGGATTATAAACACCTCATAGGGGGGGGAGGTGTTCTGTAGTTCACATGGTTGAACCATGAATAATAAAAAGCAATTAAAGCGGCTGCTGTACATCTGTGGTTATTCGCGCAAGGGGAACCAATCTGCTGCGGTATAACGACGGCGGCTGTAGTAAACATTTAATTTATTGCAGCTTACCAATTCCTAGATGTGACGGCTGCATCAGCTTTCTTTCTTCTATTTTCATCTGGTGATCCAGCCAACAAGCCTGTTAATTTTTAAAAGAACAAGCTCTCCAGCAGGTTGTATCCATTTACATGGATGAGACAAACCATTTACCATCCTTTATCACTAAAAGGAGAAAAACTGTGTTGCTATAACTAATTGTAAAGTGTGAGCGAGAGTTTGGCTTTAATTTGTTAGCGTTTCTAAATCTGCTAGTACATCTAACACTCCCCCCCCCCCCCCCCAAGACTGACAATGCTGCTGTGCCCTCTGTGCTCCTTCATCCAGAGCTCTAATATAGGAGGTGTGTTACCGGCCAGATCACCAGGTAAAAACAGAGGGAGAAAAAAGCCTAAAGAAACTGTCAAAAGTGGCAGTTAGGTGTTCCGATTTGTCCTCCGCAATGTCGCAGTCCCGCTATAAGTCGCTGATCGCCGCCATCACTAGTAAAAAAAATAAATAAAAATAAATAAAAACGCCATAAAAATATATCTCTTATTTTGTAGACGCTGTAACTTTTTTAGCAAACCAATCGATATACGCTTTTTGGGATGACAGCTGACAGGAGAGCCGATCGGCATTTCCTCACATGGGAGATCTGCACAGATAATCAGGGCACTGATTATCAGTGCAGCCCCAACAGTGCCCAGCAGTGATGCCAACCAGTGCCCAGCAGTGCATTCTTGCCAACAGTCCCGATTTTTCCCGGGACAATCCTGATTTTTGGACCCTCGTCCCGATCTGAGGCCGTCCTGATTAAAATACCGGGACTTTTTCTAGCACTGCAGCTTCTTCTGGCTCCAAAAATATGGCTGCCGTGAGATAGCAGGTTCTTTCCCCTTGTGTTCAGAGGGGAGGGGCCTCGGCTTCTCTCTTCAGTGTACAAGTAGACAATTCTCTTGTACACTGAAGCCAGTTAGCTGCATGGATCGGAGGCCCCTCCCCTCTCCACTGAACACAAGGGGAAATAACCTGTTAGCTGCATGGAGCTACTACCAACCCTCCGCCCTGTGGCCTGCTGCCGTTCTGTGAGAGGCAGGGCCACAGGAGTCTACTACAAAGGAGACACCTAATGTAAGGAGGGGCTCTGCTGGGGACACCTGATGTAAGGAGGGGCTCTGCTGGGGACACCTGATGTAAGGAGGGGCTCTGCTGGGGACACCTGATGTAAGGAGGGGCTCTGCTGGGGACACCTGATGTAAGGAGGGGCTCTGCTGGGGACACCTGATGTAAGGAGGGGCTCTGCTGGGGACACCTGATGTAAGGAGGGGCTCTGCTGGGGACAGGTGATGGCATCTGGTGGCAGGCGACGTTGCAAGTGACACACTCAGGGCTCGCACTGATTCTG
The DNA here is from genome assembly GCF_037356315.1 of Lithobates pipiens. NCBI lineage: Eukaryota > Metazoa > Chordata > Amphibia > Anura > Ranidae > Lithobates > Lithobates pipiens. Next base: position 226,728,538 of record NW_027507788.1, read on the forward strand.
CATTATGGTGAGTTTAACTATTTCATTTTATATTACAATGTAATAATAGAAATAATGCGCTTCAATCATTCTGACACCATAACAACCATGGTGCCGGGATGATTGAAGCGCTAACACCAGGTGTTTGGAGTATCTTTATATGCTGATTGATAAACTTTCTGGAATACACATATTGCTATTGTGGTGAAGGATCTGGGCCTGCTGTCCCTCCATCCGTCTTTCTTTCCTTCCTTCTCTCTCCTTCCCTCTCTATTTCTTTCTTTCTCCCTCCATCACTCATTCATCTCAGGCTCTGACCCACCCATTTGAGCCACGCCCCTTTAAGCCTCATCCATTATTTCGTTTAAACCACGCCCGTTTTTTCTTTCCACTGTACACCACTCCCTAAAACGAATGTCCCATCCCCTAATTATAATAAGACTTTGCCTACAGACAAAAAAGTGTCCCTATACATTTTTTTTTACAATGTTGGCAACTATGGCAGTGATGCCAATCAACACCCATCAGTGATGTCAGTCAGTGCTGCCTTTAAAGAGGAAGTAAACCCTGATGGGTTTTACTTCCTTTTTATTCCCCTTCAAGGTAAAAGCCTAATGGGCTAGTATGCATCGCATTCCATACTAGCCCATTGTGTTGCACTTACCTGCAAACGAAGTCCGCGATGTCCCTGCTGGTGGAAGCATCCATCTTTACCCCTCTTCCTTCCGGGGGACGCGGACTCCAGATCTGTGACTGGGTGGAGACACGTGACACCTCTCCTGCATCACAGAGACGGGCGGGAGCCGACGGTAACAACACGGGCCCTATAGGAACCGCACGATCGTGCCCTTTATAAAGTGTGCATGCGCCAATGACGTTGGCACAAGCGTATATATGGTAAATATCTCCTAAACCATGCAGGTTTAGGAGATATTTCCAGTACCTACAGGTAAGCCTTATTATAGGCTTAAAGCGGAGGTCCACCCTAAAGTGGACCTTTCGCTCATCGGAACCCTCCCCCCCTCCGGTGCCACAATCGGCACCTTTCAGGGGGGAGGGGGGTGCAGTTACCTGGATAATCCAGGTAACTGCACCCACTTCCGGGACAGCTCTCTGCGGAAAGGGGCGTAACTTACGCCCCTTTCCGCAAGTGCCCGCCCCTTTCCGCAAGTGCCCCGCTGCCTGCTGGGAAACGCACAGCTCCCAGAGGCAGCGGGGAGCGTCCTTATTGCGCAGCGCAATTCGCGCATGCGCAGTAGGGAACCGGGAAATGAAGCCGAAAGGCTCCACTTCCTGATTCCCATACCCAAGATGGCGGCGGCAGGACCCGACAGACGACCTAGCGATCGGCTTCGGGTGCCGACATCGCGGGCGCGCTGGGCGGGTAAGTGTCACTATTTTAAAAGTCAGCAGCTGCAGTATTTGTAGCTGCTGGCTTTTAAAAAAAAAAAAAAAAAAACGCGGAGTCCCGGTGGACTCCCGCTTTAACTGTATGGAAAAGTGGTCTGTAAGGGTTTACAACCACTTTAAGTGCCCATCAGTGCTGCTCATCTGTGCTGCCTATTAGTGCCCATCAGTGCTGCATATTAGTGCTACCTCATTAGTGCTGCCTCATCTGTGCTGCCTTGTCAGTATTGCCTCATCAGTGCCGCCTCATCAGTGCCGCCTATTAGTGCCCATCAGTGCTGCATGTTAGTGCCGCCTCATCAGGGCCGCCTCATCTGTGCTGCCTATTAGTGCCCACCAGTGCTGCATATTAGTGCCGCCTCATCTGTGCCGCCTCATCAGTGCCGCCTATCCGTACAACCTATTAGTGCTCATCAGTGCAGCCTCATCAGTGCTCATCAGTGAAGGAGAAAAGTTACTTATTTACAAAAATGTTAAAACAGAAACTAAGAATATATTTTTTTTAATTTATGGTCTTTTATTTTTTTGCTAAAAAAAAAAAAAAAAAAAAAAAAAAAAAAACCCCGGTGATGATTAAATAACACCAAAAGAATCTGTCTAAAAAAAAAAAAAACTATAAATATGTTGTTTGGGTAGAGCATTGCATGACCGCACAATTTTTCATTCAAAGTGTGACGGGGCTTAAAATTGGCCTGGGCAGGAAGGGGGTAAAAGTGCCCAGTAGGCAAGTAGCTAAAGGAGAATTATGCGAAAAAGAATAGTTAAACCCACCGGTTTTTATTTATTTAAAAAAAATTTTTTTTACCACTACTATTCCTTTATACTGGGAAGTCCCCGAGTTACGATCATCAGACTTGGGAACGACTCCTACTTACGAACGTCAGGTGGCGCCGGAGGACACATCGGAAAACGACGTCGGAAAACAGCGTAAAATATCAGAAAACAACGTCGGAAAACATCGCAAGCGCCGTTCTGCGCATGCATGTCCGGATTACGAACAAATCCGACTTCAGGACAAACAGGCAGTCCCTAACTTGTTCGTAACTCGGGGATTGCCTGTATGGGCTTTTGAAATTTACAAATATTAGCAATTTAGAAATCAGATGAAAGATTTAGAGCTGGAAAACACTTTTTGGAAGATAAAAAGAGTGTTTTATATACAATTTATATAGATTAGACCAACATGAGGGACAAATGAGGAGGAAAGAGGGACAGAGGGACTTTGTTCCAAATCCGGGACAGTCCCTCGAAATCCGGGACAGTCCCTCGAAATCCGGGACAGTCGGGAGCTGTGGTAATGTAGATGTCTGCAGAGGAAAGTTTTGCCGTAAATGCGTTGTGTAGCGGATGGGGTGGGGGGGGGGGGGAAGGGGTACAGATGACAGTGCTGTCACCGCTTTTTATAATTAATCACCAGTAGTAAGCCATTGAAAAGGTGTGCGGTGTACCTTCCACCTGACGTCAGGAAATGCGATCGTTCAGTGCCAGGGGGTGATAACCTGACACTAATCGCTTCTCGCAGCTTTTCAGGACCTCTGTAAATGTACAGGAGAGTGTGCTGCAGCGGTGAAAGGGTTAATCCTTAGAGTTTCCGCTGATTTCATTTATAATCAAAGTATTTTTTTCATTTTTTGTTGAATATAATAGGGAAAGGTTTGATGCCCACCCATGCATCCCAATCAGTTTTTTTTTCTTTTGTTTGTTTTTTTTATTGGGGAGATTTCACTTCACTTCCTGTCCTGTACACCCAACAGGAAGTGAAAGACAGTCGGCTCAATTCACTGAGCGGTATTTACTGCTTTAAGATGGGTGCTAAAATAGCTCATAGCGTTTTTTTTGCAATTCACTAATAAAAGCTACTTAAATACCGCGTGCGCTAATTCTTGAAGTGATGTGGTATTTTAGTAGCGCAGTATTTTGATGCCGGCTATTCAAAATTCAGCGAGATCTCCAATCGTGTCACTCGCTTCCAGTTACTGTAAAGCATTAGTAATTGTAAATTTAGAAGAGTTGCAGTTTTGACAGAACACCGGCAAACGCGTGCACTCCGGGTACACGATATTATGAGCGGACATTGTTAATCCACCGATACAAACCAACAACATGGCCGCCCCCCCCGAGGCAGCGACAACTTTTTTTTTTTTTTCTCCTTAGCTCCTGTTTTAACCATTTTGCTGGGCAAAGACCAGACCACTTTTTGCGATTCGGCACTGCGTCGCTTTAACTGACAATTGCGCGGTCGTGCAACGTGGCTCCCAAAGAAAAAAGAACGTCCTTTTTTTCCCACAAATAGAGCTTTCTTTTGGTGGTATTTGATCACCTCTGCGTTTTTTATTTTTTGCGCTATAGACAAAAATAGAGCGACAATTTTGGAAAAAATGCAATATTTTTTACTTTTTGTTTTATAATAAATATCCCCCAAAAATATATATAAAAAAACTTTTTTTTCCCTCAGTTTAGGCCGATACGTATTCTTCTACATATTTTTGGTAAAAAAAATCGCAATAAGCGATTATTGATAGGTTTGCGTAAAAGTTATAGCGTTTACAAAATAGGGGATAGTTTTATGGCAATTTTTTATTATACATTTTTTTTTTTTTACTAGTAATGGCGGCGATCAGCGATTTTTATTGTGACTGCGACATTGTGGCGGACCCATCGGACATTTTTGGGACCATTGTCATTTATACAGCAATCAGTGCTATACAAATGCAGTGATTCCTGTGTAAATGACACTGGCAGTGAAGGGGTTAACCAGTGGGTGGCAGTGTAGGGGGTAAGTGTTCCTAAGGGTGTGTTGCTAACTGTGGGGGGGTTGGGCTTTCATTTAGTGAACACTGATCTCTGCTCCAATCACATGGAGCAGAGATCAGCGTCACTAGTTGCTAGGCAGAACGGGGAGATGCTGTTTACAAGGGCATCTCTCCGTTCAGCCGCCCCGTGAGACGATCGCAGGTATGCCCGCGGCGATCACTCGAGCACGCTGCCGGTGGCGTGCTCACGATGGCAGGGCGGCATTAAAGATTGGACGTACCTGTACGCCAATATGCCTACCCATGCCATTCTGCCGACGTACATCGGCGTGCGCTGGTCGGGAACCGGTTAAAGCGGTTGTATACCCGCTGAATTATTTTTTTTGAACTCGCCTGCAAAGGAAAAGGCATAATGAGCTAGTATGCACCGCATACTAGCTCATTATGAAATACTTACCTTAGAACGAGGCCCCGATATCTATCTGGCCCGATCCACGCCGAGGGAGCTGACATGTTCCCTCAGCATTTCTTCCGGGTATAGTGGCTCCGGCGCATGCGCACGGGAGATTTCTTCCCGGCAGGGTCCGGTGTCTGCCAGACTTTAAGCCGAGAATCCCCTGTAGGTAAAAGTACCTAAATTGACTATACAACCACTTTAAAACGGCAAACTGTTTGTGTACCCGGAGTGTACGCGTTTGCCGGTGTTGTCAAAACAGCAATTCGCCATAATCTCCAATTACTGATGGTTTACAGTAACCGGAAGTGACGTTATTGGAGATCTCAATGAATTGGCTATTTTGACAGAACACTGGTGTTCTGTCAGATTGGGCGACCCATCACAATGTGTAACAGAAGTGACGTTCTGTCGCCGCCAGCTTTCTACACCCCGCACTCCTCCATAGTAAGGATACACCGAGAAAGAGGAAAGCGGACATCTTGTTACACCCACCAGAGTGTTACAATTATTTTTACCAGTAAAGTCAGTTTCTATAGTGAAATACAGGACTTAAAACTCCGTCTGACTGTTTAGATGTTGAGTTTCAAAAGCAGCGGCGAGCCTGCTCATCTCACAGGTTTGCTAATCTGACAGAAGTTCGCTGCTTTTAAAATTCAACATCTAGACATTCAGACGGGGTGCCAAGTCCTGTATTTCACTATAGAAACTCACTTTACTGTTATAAATACGTGTAAAATGCAAAACTCCGGTGGGTGTAACAAGATGTCCGCTTTCCCCCTTCTCACTGTATCCTTACTGTGGACGAGTGTGAGGTGTAACAAGATGGCGGCGACGAAACGTCACTTCCGTTACACATTCTGATGGGTCCCCTAATCTGGCGAAACACCAGAACCTGCCAGCATCCTTAGCAACCAAGGAATAGCTGGTTGTTAAGGAGCCAGCACCTTCTGCGTCCTTAAAGTGGAGGGCCACCCTGAAAACAAAAAAAATATTAAAAATTACAAAAAAATATAAAAAAAAAAAAATGAAAAAAAATTTTTTTTTTTACTTACCAGAAATGCCTGTTGCTAGGCACTTTCTCCTAATCTTCCTCTTCCTCCTCCGCGGAGATCTTCTGTCTTCGTCGCTGTGTTCTGGGAACTGTGTGTTCCAGAACACAGCGCGTCCCATTCAGAAAGCGCTGCGGGACTCGCGCATGCGCAGTAGGAAACGGGCAGTGAAGCCGTAAGACTCCACTGCCTGTTTCCCTTACAAGGAATGGCAGCACCGGGACCCGAGAGCCGAGGGACGGGTCGGCCTCGGGCGGCCGACATCGCGGGCACCCTGGACAGGTGAGTGTGTTGATTAAGTCAGCAGCTGCAGTGTTTGCAGTTGCCGACTTTTTTTTTTTTTTTTTTTGTATAACCGGCCCTCCTCTTTAACAGCTATGGCTCATCTGCTATCACACCCTTTGGGTCTGGTATGGATTTTATGGGGACCGCCAAAATTCTAGCATGCAGGCCAGGAAAGGGGGGAACAAGCCAATGCCCCCTAACCCATACCAGGCCACATACCCTCATCCTGGGGGGGGGGGTGCTTTGGGGGGACTCCCCCAAAGCACCATGTTGAGAAGGACAAGGGCCTCTTTCCCCCACAACTCTGGCCCAGTGGTTGTAGGGGTGTGGAGGATGATTTATTGAAATCTGGAAGCTCAATTTAACAAGGGAGCCTAGACAGTGCGCCCCCCCATGTGAACCCCTACTCATTCACCCCAAAAAATGGGCAAAGTAAATTAAAGCACAGAGACAGTTTTTTTTTTTTTGCCAACTCTTCTTACACTCTGCTGTCAGCAGGGAATCCCAATGACAACAGATGAGTCTTGGTTGCTAAGGATGCCGGCAACTGCTGGATCCTTGACAACCAACTATTCCCTGGTTGTTAAGGACCCTGGCGAGTGCCGGTGTTAAAATACCACATTTTCACTACTAAAATACTGCATCACTTCAACAAATAGTGCATGCATTATTTTAAGCAGTGTTATTTAGTAAATTGAAATGAAAAATGTGAAAAACTGTATGAGGTATTTTACAGCTGATCTTAAAGCAGTAAATACCGCATACTGAATTCAGCCCAATCTTTTCAAAGGAAGGAACATACTGTCTGAGAAACAGTGGTCTCAGTTGGAGGTTTAAGCCTCTTTTCTTGTTCCAGGTATAACTTTGCTTAAGGGGCAATGCAAAGATAATAATTTGGCATTCTCTGTCAAAACTGACCGGTACATTGGGGCCCAGATCTGACGTTGGATCGCTCAGATAAAATTCCTGGGTATAGGCGCCTGCACTGCGTCCCAAGCGAACAGTACTGTTCCTCTTTAATAGGAGTAGTGGGGTTTGTCCAGTGGCCTTCCACGAATTCCTGGGAGGACAGCTGGTCTCCCTTTGTTCTCCTTCACTGGATTATTGAAGTCAGTGACAACTGCATTTTCCCCAGCAATCAGGCGGCTGTACCAGTCAGTGAGAATGGCGTTTTCCCCAGCGATCAATCCATGGCAGTATACATGTGTTAGTAGCACCGCCATGCTGCCATATTGGCGTCAAGTAATAAAGTTTCAAAATAGGGAAAAACATTTGTAACTGCCAGCAAGCCTGGGTACAGGTAACATGGTGCAAAATATGGGGTTACCCCTTAATCATTTCGCTGCCAGGTCCGTATGATGATTGTGTGTAAATCTGAGAAGCAGACTCCTGCCTGTCAGGTGGAAGCTACCGGGCAGCCGCCTAATTTGTCGTCACATCCCCCACCTCCCCCCGGTAATGGTGCCTCCCTCCCATATGCACCCCCCGCCATGTATTCCAGGTTCTGCTTGCCCATGTGCGGGCCTAGGACCACCTTTTCGGGTGCCGCCGGCTAGGGGGGATGGAGCTGAGAAGACCTACGTCTCTCTCCTTCCCTCCTTGTTGCTGACCTGGAAAGCGACGCATTTCACATCACTTGCTGTAAAAAAAAAAAATGTAATGCAGTGCGATTCTGCATTACATTACATTCAGTGGGGGACAGAGGGAGACATCTGGGGCCCGAAATCAGGGACAGTTGGGAGCTATGGGATATCTATACTGGTATGGACTGGGGGTAATATATTAGGCTCTATACTGGTATGGACTGGGTAATGTATTAGGATCTATACTGGTATAGACTGGGTAATGTGTTAAGATCTATACTGTGTACAGGACGCCAAGGTTGGGTCCTGGACTGGTGCTATGTAGCACCTATATTTGGGTTGTGGTCCCTTTTAAGGGAATCCCGGTTGGCTTCAGGGGGTTACCCAAAAATGGGTGAGAAATTTCGGGGATAGTCTTTAGGAGAGGACTGACTCGCGGTCCTCTCTATATTAACTAGTTGCTGACCGCCGGCCGTCAAATGACGGCCAGGCGGCGCAGCTATTGTGGCGGGAGGCCGTCATATGACGGCCTCCCGTTTAAACAGGGATGCGCGCGATCGTGCGCGCGCATCCCTGTTTCTTCGGTGGCGGCGTGTCACGGAGACACCGCTCGCCACCGAAGGGGGTGAACAGCCATTCGTTATGGCTGTTTACCACGTGATCGGCCGTGATGAAGTCACGGCCGATCACAGATGGTCACACCCCCTACGTGCACGGCGCATGCGCGCGATCGCGAGCGCACTGCGCGTGCACGTCGGTGGCGGCGTGTTCCCCGGGAACACTGCTCGTCACCGACACTGGTAAACAGCCATTGGCTGGCTGTTTACCCACGTGATCGGCTGTGATCCTTTCACAGCCGATCACTCAAATGTAAACAAACCGCGGTAACGGGATGTTACCGGGTTCTCCTCCTCACACACCGATCGTGTGTGAGGAGGAGATTGCGGTAACATCTCGTTACCGCATACAGTGTACACCAAACATACTGATTGCCCCCCCCCCCAATAAAGAGGACCTGTCACCACCCCTCATAGTACCTGTCAATCACAGTCCATCAGAGTACCTGTCCCAGCCCATCAGAGTACCCGAGTACCTGTCACGGCACATCAGAGTACCCGAGTACCTGTCCCAGCCCATCAGAGTACCCGAGTACCTGTCCCAGCCCATCAGAGTACCCGAGTACCTGTCCCAGCCCATCAGAGTACCCGAGTACCTGTCCCAGCCCATCAGAGTACCTGAGTACCTGTCCCGGCCCATCAGAGTACCCGAGTACCTGTCCCGGCCCATCAGAGTACCCGAGTACCTGTCACGGCACATCAGAGTACCCGAGTACCTGTCACGGCACATCAGAGTACCCGAGTACCTGTCACGACACATCAGAGTACCCGAGTACCTGTCACGGCCCATCAGGGTACCCGAGTACCTGTCACGGCCCATCAGGGTACCCGAGTACCTGTCACGGCCCATCAGGGTACCCGAGTACCTGTCACGGCCCATCAGGGTACCCGAGTACCTGTCACGGCCCATCAGGGTACCCGAGTACCTGTCACGGCCCATCAGGGTACCCGAGTACCTGTCACAGTCCATTAGAGTACCGAGTACCTGTCACAGTCCATTAGAGTACCGAGTACCTGTCACAGTCCATTAGAGTACCGAGTACCTGTCACAGCCCATCTGAGTACCCGAGTACCTGTCACAGTTCATCTGAGTACCTGTCACCGCCCTTCAGAGTACCCAAATACCAGTCACCAAACCATCAGAGTACCTGTCTCCAGGCCATCAGAGTACCTGTCTCCAGGCCATCAGAGTACCCGAGTACCTGTCACCAGGCCATCAGAGTACCCGAGTACCTGTCACCAGGCCATCAGAGTACCCGAGTACCTGTCACCAGGCCATCAGAGTACCCGAGTACCTGTCACCAGGCCATCAGAGTACCCGAGTACCTATTTGCAGCCCATGTCTCATAGAATATACGTTGGGGTGTTTACTTTCCAAAATGGGGTCATTTTGTGGGTAATTGCACTGTCCTGGTGGTCCAGGACCTTCAAAAGTGTGATGGGTAGGAATGAAATAAGATGTGTCATTTATGCTCCTAGAACGCCTGAACGTACTACTTCAATGTTTGGCCCATCTATGTGGCCAGGCTGTGTAAAAGTCCTACACATGTGGTATCGCCATACTCAGGAGGAGTAGCAGAATGTATTTTGGGGTGTAATTTTTGCTATATACATGTTATGTGTTAGAAATATCTTATAAATTGACAATTTTGTGTAAAAAAAAAATGCGTTTTAATTTTTGTCCACATATTCCAAAAACTTCTGGAAAAAATGAACCGTTCAAAAGACTCATTATGCCTCACAGATTATACGTTGGGGTGTTAGCTTTCCAAAATGGGGTGATTTTATGGGAAATTCCATTGTCCTGGTACTCCAGGGCCTTCAAAAGTGTAATAGGTGGATGAGAAATGAGATGCGTCATTTTTGCTCGTAGAACGTCTGAAGGTACTACATCGATGTTGGTGCTCTGTATGTGGCCAGGCTGTGTAAAAGTCTCACACATGTGGTATCGCCGTACTCGGGAAGAGTAGCAGAATGTATTTTGGGGGGTAATTTGTTGTATGCATATGCTGTGTGTGAGAAATAACCTGATAATATGACAATTTAGTAAAAAAAAATAAAAAAAAATAAAAAATCTTCATTTTGCAAAGAATTGTGGGAAAAAATGACAACTTAAAAAAACTCACCATGCTACTTACTTAATACCTTGGTATGTCTACTTTGTAAAAAGGGGTCATTTGGGGGGTATTTGTACTTTCCTGACTAGTTAGAGTCTCAAGAAATGAGATACACCTGATGTACTGAAGGCCTGATCAGAAGTGATGAATTTTCAGTGATTGGCACCATAGATTGTAGACTCTATAACTTTCACAAAGACCAAATAATATATACTAATGTGGGTTATTTTTACCAAAGATATGTAGCAGTATAAATTTTGGCCAAAATTTATGAAGAAAAATTACTAATTAGCAAAAATTTATGACAGAAACGAAGAAAAAGGCATTTTTTTCACAAAATTTACGTTTTATTTTATTTATAGCACAAAAAATAAAAAACCCACTAGTGATTAAATACCACTAAAAGAAAGCTCTATTTGTGTGGAAAAAAGGACGCAAGTTTCATATGGATACTGTGTTGGATGACTGAGTAATTGTCATTCAAAGTGTGAGAGCGCTGAAAGCTGAAAATTGGTCTGGTCAGGAAGGGGGTGTAACTGCACTGTACTGAGGTGGTTAAGAGAGATAGTTGGGACCCGGAATTTGGGGGCTCTAAAGTGACATTTGGGTGGGAAAGAGCCTCCCTCCCTGACTACAGGGATTCGGCACACAGGGAGTTAAAGGCCTCCAAGAAGACAGGAAGTAGTAGAGAGGTGGTGAGGAGAAGGAGATGAACACCTGTCTGAGGAGCTGTCTTGCTGTCTTGCTGTCTTGCTGTCTTGCTGTCTGCAAAAGATCTCTGTAAGGACTCTGAAAACTTTGGGGTGAAGACCCGACTACAGAACTGTAGGTGTTTTCTTTTCTTATTATTTGTGCTGAAGATAAGTGGACTTTAATTTACGTTTTATTTGTGTGCTGAAGAAAAGCTTTATTTTTGATTTCATTATAAATAAAAAGTATTTTGATTTCACCTTTTACCGGTTTATGTACTTGGTCCCGCGGAGCTACTATCCCCAAACTTTGCAACTGGTACGGACTGGGTAATGTGTTAGGATCTATACTGGTATGTACTGGGTAATGTGTTGGGATCTATACTGGTATGTACTGGGTAATGTGTTAGGATCTATACTGGTATGTACTGGGTAATGTGTTAGGATCTATACTGGTATGGACTGGGTAATGTGTTGGGATCTATACTTTTATGGACTGGGTAATATATTAGGATCTATACTGGAATGGACTGGGTAATGTGTTGGGATCTATACTGGTATGGACTGGGTAATATATTAGGATCTATACTGGAATGGACTGGGTAATGTGTTGGGATCTATACTGGTATGGACTGGGTAATGTGTTAGGATCTATACTGGTATGGACTGGGTAATGTGTTAGGATCTATACTGGTATGGACTGGGTAATGTGTTAGGATCTATACTGGTATGGACTGGGTAATGTGTTAGGATCTATACTGGAATGGACTGGGTAATGTGTTAGGATCTATACTGGTAAGGACTGGGTAATATATTAGGATCTATACTGGTATGGACTGGGTAATGTGTTAGGATCTATACTGGAATGGACTGGGTAATGTGTTGGGATCTATACTGGTATGGACTGTGTAATGTATTAGGATCTATACTTTTATGGACTTGGTAATATATTAGGATCTATACTGGTATGGACTGGGTAAGTGTTAGGATATATACTGGTATGTACTGGGTAATGTGTTAGGATCTATACTGCATATCTCCCAACTTTTTGAGACGGGAAAGAGGGACGCCTATCAGCAAAAGTATGTAGGACACACCCCATTGCCACACCCCCTTAAAGAAGAATTGTACAAAAAAAGAGATTGGTTAAACCCACAAGTGCTTGGTTTTTTACCAATAATATTTCTTTATATTGGCTTTTGAAATTTACAATTTATAAATCAGATGAAACGTTTGGCGCTGGAAAACACTTTTTAATAATTAAAAAATGCATTTTATATACTTCTGTATAGATCAGATCAAAGTGAGGGACAAATGAGGAGGAAAGAGGGACATTGCTCCAAATCGGGGACAGTTGGGAGCGATTTATACTGGTACGGACTGGGTAATGTGTTAGGAAGGAAAAGATGCCACATTGCTTGATGGAAATGAAAATTATCAACCTACCGAGGGCTAAATTTAAAGACACCCCGGAAGTCAAAGTGAAAAAATTATGCAGCAGGCTCGTCTATTTTGCAGAATTTTTATTGCAGCAATTTAGAATGGTCCTCAGTAGTTTGTGTGGCCCTCATGTGCTTGTATGCATGTCTGACAACGTCGGGGCATGGTCCTAATGAGACAACGGATGGTGTCCTGGGGTATTTCCTCCCAGATCTGGATCAGGGCATCACTGAGCTCCTGAATTGGGATGAGCCGAACACCCCCTCCCGGTTCGGTTCGCACCAGAACATACCGAACAGGCAAAAAATTCAGCAGAAGACACGAACATGAATAATCAAAAGTGCTCATTCTGAAGGCTTATATGGAAGTTTTTGTCATAAAAAGTATTTGGGGACCCAAGTCCTGCCCCAGGAGACATGGATCAATGAAATTTTTTTATTTTTAAAAGGGCCATTTTTTTGGGAGCAGTGATTTTTTTATTTATTTTTTATTTTTTTTAAGCTTAAAGTGAAACCATAAAAATGAAATATTCCTTTAAATATTGTGCCTGGGGGGTGTCTATAGTATGCCTGTAAAGTGGTGTATTTTTTCTTGTGTTTAGAACAATACCACAGCAAAATGACATTTCTAAAGGAAAAACTGTCATTTAAAATTGATCACGGCTACAATGAATTGTCTGTTTCTGCAATATAGATAAAACTAATTGAAAAAAAGAGTATGGGGTTCCCCTCGTTCATTACCAGGCCTTTTGGGTCTGGTATGAATATTAAGGGGTACCCTGCGCCAAATTAAAAAAAAAAATTGGCGCAAGGTTCCCCTTAATTTCCATATCAGACCCGAAGGGCCTGGTATGGATTTTAAGGGGACCCCCACGCAATTTTTTTTTTTTTTTTTTTTATTTTGGTTAACATTCATACCAGAACCAAAGGGTCTGGTAATGGACTGGGGTGGGAAACCCCATGCTCTTTTTTTTCAATGAGTTTTATCTATATTTCCGAGACCCGACAATACATTACACCCGCGATCAGTTCTAAATTACTTTTTTCCTTTAGAAATGTCATTTTGCTGTGGTATTGTTCTAAACACGGGAAAAATACACCACTTTGCAGGCATACTATAGACACCCCCCAGCAATTTTATTGTTTCACTTTAAGCATTAAAAAAAGTCACTGCCCCCGAAAAAATTATAGTTTTAAAAAAAATAATTGCATTGATACATGTCCCCTGGGGCAGGACCCGGGTCCCCAAATACTTTTTATCACAATAACTTGCATATTAGTCTTTAGCATCAGCACTTTTGATTTTCCATGTTAGTGTCCCATAGACTTTAACGGGGTTCTGTGGCTTTCGAATTTGCCCCGAACACCGCATATTGTTCGATGTGCGCAGAACATCCAAACAACCAAAGTTTGGCCCGAACTTATGCTCGGGCCGGACCGTTCGCCCATCCCTACTCCTGAACAGAGTGAGGTGCAACCTGGCGGCGTCAGATGGACTGAAACATAATGTCCCAGAGGGGTTGTATTGGATTTAGGTCAGGCGAGTGTGGGGGGGGCCATTCAATGGTATCAAGTCCTTCATCCTCCAAGAACTGTCTGTATAGTCTCCTGTCATGAGGCCGGGCATTGCCATTAGGGGTGCAACGGATCAAAAAAACTCACGGATCGGATCGTTCCTCGGATCAGAGTCACGGATCAGATCGTTTTTCGGATCAGCAAATAATAATTTAATTTGCAAAAACCTGTGAAAATTCCACCACCATATAGTCCCCACTGTAATATCCACAATCTCCCCCACTGTAATATTGGCTTGGTATCGCTAGAGTATTGGCGGGGTATCGCTAGAGTATTGGCGGGGTATCGCTAGAGTATTGGCGGGGTATCGCTAGAGTATTGGCGGGGTATCGCTAGAGTATTGGCGGGGTATCGCTAGAGTATTTCCAGAGTATTGCTGGGTACTGCAGGGTATGGAGGGATGGCTGCTTCCATCTCAGGATCTCTCCCCTCCACTGTACAGATTAGTACAGAGGGGGAGAGAGGAACCGGCGTCATGACATGACTCCGGTTTGTTTACAAGTGATCGCTCTGTCGGAGCGATCAGTGTAAACAGCCTGGGTGTAGAAAGATGGCCGCCGCTTCGGAGCTAGGTCGAAGCCATGGCCTTTCCTAAGGCCGAAACCGCGGGGCGCTCTGCGGATCGTGGCATGTGCCGATCCGAGCTGGGTGACCCGTTCGGATCACGGATCGGTGACGATCCGTTGCACCCCTAATTGCCATGTACCAGGAGGAACCCAGGACCCACTGCACCAGTGTAGGGTCTGACAATGGGTCCAAGGATCTCATCCCAATGGCAGTCAGGGTTCCATTGTCTCCAAAACATAAAAAGGGGACACCATTCAGAGAAAAGGACAACGCTGCACACCCCGGAGAATTGTCAAAGAGGGGAGATTCCCCCATATGGGGTTTTCTAGGCAGCAAATATTAAAAAAAAAAAAAAAAAAAAAGGAAGAAAAAAATGCTACGAAGGAATAAGAATAGACTTCAATTTTATTAGACAAAATATCAAAAAAATAAATTAGTTTTTTAAATGGTGACTGTGGGAGGATAATTGGTTAAAACAAGAGCTGTGGTACAGGAGATATAAACATTAAAGCACCAGCGCAAGTGGGAACATTTGCAACATATAATAATGTACAATAGTCAAGTGCTACAATGATGGTATAAATCTGACGCGTTTCGACCCCGCCGGGTCTTCTTCAGAGGATTTGTACGCTGTAAAAGCAGTAGCATAAATTGAAGGTACATGCAAGAAAAACCACAAAATGTGATATAATAAAATCTGATCACTAGAACTACATCATATTATCTTTTATAATTACCACTTGCACCGTGTTGCACAGCGTCTCCTGGACCTATATCGTCAGGGTAGAGTCCCTCATCAGCACCAAATACCCCGGCCGGTAGGGCACACCAGTCAGGGGGGGGCAGCAAACTGTCCCAAAATCCCGGGTGGGTAGCCAAGGGCAAGAGGCGCACCCGTGGTTGAGCATCAAATATCACCTGAATCGGTCTCCTAATTAATATAGATATTGTCAATGTGATAGACATGGGTGTCTAAAACGTAATAAAACAAAACTTCATCTTCTTTCTTTGTATTATTAAGTTTTAGACACCCATGTTATTCCAGCGCTGGGAACAAGCCCACCCGCTCTCGCCAGTGTCTCGGGTCCTGATTGGATAGATTGATAGCAGCGCAGCTATTGGCTCCCGCTGCTGTCAATCAAATCCAATGACGTGGGGGGGCGGGGGGGCCGAGTCCTGCTGTCTGTGTCACCAGATGCAGATTGTCACTTGCCACGGCACCTGTCACAAGTTGGGGATTGTCGCTTGCCACCCGTTGCAGATTGCCCACTTGCCACGTCACCTGCCACCTGTTGCAATGCATGAATCTATCTATTGGTGATAGAAGGGGGTTGGCTGGAGAGAGGGGGCGGCACCCATGCGCCCTTAATGCATGGGCCGCCACTGCATAACACCAACGCAAGAAGCCGATTTTAAGGGTCCATACAGCGGGGTCTGCACCTGGAGAGCAACAAGTGGATGGCCACAAGTTTATTGCAGCCAGGTAAGTGAGAAGGAAAAGAGAGGAACGCCGGCCTGAGGGCGGGAGCCACATTTATGAGTTAGGTAGGGGGAGGGGTATGGGTGGAGCATACTCAGTAGTAGGCTGACATGGAGCTGTCAGGAAATAAACATTAAAGAGGACCGTCACCCTAAAGCCTCATTTATTATACTAGTGGGGGTGGTAAAATATGCACAGTCGAGCCGTGTCTTTAGTGCCCCACCATAAGCTGCAATGGCAGTGACTGGGGGAGGGGAAGGGAGAGGTTTACATGCTGCAATCATAATGCTTTGCTTCGCACCCGTGGCAAAAATGATCCAAAATGTTACAATTGGCAGGCGACAAGTAGGGTTGCCACCTTGTCCCTTTAAAAGAGGACCTGTCATGCCATATTCCTATTACAATGGATGTTTACATTCTTTGTAATAGGAATAAAAGTGATCCAAAAAAAAAAGAGCATCAAAATAGAAAAATAAAAGTGAAATTAACAATAAAAAATGTAAATTTTTTTTTTTTTTTAAGCGCCCCCGTTCCCGCGTGCTCGCTGGCAGAAGCGAGTGCATACGTAGGTCGCACCCGCATATCTAAACGGCGTTCATACCCCACATGTGAGGCATCGCCGCGAACGTTGGAGCATCAGCAACATTTCTAGCATTAGACCTCCTCTGTAACTCTAAACAGAACCAGTATAAAAAAAAAAAAAAAAGTAAAGCGTCGCCTATGGAGATTTTGAAGTACAAAAGTTTGGCGCCATTCCACAAGTGCGCGCAATTTTAAAGCGTGACATGTTGGGTATTTATTTACTTGGCGTTATTTCATCTTTCACATTATGTAAACAAGTTGGGCTTACTTTACTGGGTTTTTTTTTTTGGTTTTTTTTATGCATAAAACAGTTTTTTTTTTTTTCAGCCAAATAACACGTTTGAAAAATTGCTGCGCAAATACTGTGCGGAATAAAAAAAAGTTGCAACGGCCACCATTTTATTCTCTAGGGTCTCTGCTAAAAAAACAAAACAAAAAAAAAAAACATATGCAATGTTTGAGGGTTCTGAATAATTTTCTAGCAATAAAATGATAATTTTTACATGTAGGAGAGAAGTTGGCCCGGTGGGCAAGTAGTTAATATGTGTTCGGGTTTAAAGGGATGAGGTGGCAACCCTAGAGACAAGTCCAAGGCACATGTTGGCCAGCACAACACAAACCATCGAATAACATCCAAAATCTTTACTGAAGAACAATCACATCGCAGAAGACATGGTGCAACGTTTTCGGGAGCCACGCAGGACCCCCTCCGTCAGGCATGTGATGAACCCATGGAATGAGACCCATTCAAGTGAATGGGGAAGTTCCGCAAATCCCCCGTAACTGCTAAACAGGTGGTAAGGAGGCGTCAATATACCAGGCTGATGCCCCCTCCCTCTGCCACAATTGAATCATTTTATTCTATTTTTTGTGCTTTCTTGTCTA
The DNA here is from genome assembly GCF_037356315.1 of Lithobates pipiens. NCBI lineage: Eukaryota > Metazoa > Chordata > Amphibia > Anura > Ranidae > Lithobates > Lithobates pipiens. Next base: position 226,746,002 of record NW_027507788.1, read on the forward strand.
GATGAGAATGACGTTGCATGCGCGTGCGCAGATGTACTTGAAGGGCTCTACCAGGCGAACCTGAAGACCCAGGATTCAGGTCCCTGACCTCTTTTCCGGTGCATGCGTGTGTAGATATGCCACAGGGTCAGGGCCGGATTAAGAGCATCATGTACTTGGTGCTGAGGATTTTGGTGGACCCTTTACTGGGCACCCTTCTGTGTTTCGAAGAGCCTGTGTTGGGATGCACTCAAACTCCAAAGGGCGCATGCCAACTTAGAGAAGCTTGGCATTTGACTTGCCAGGTTGCCGTAAGGGCTGTGCATTGGCGTGCACTCTGAGGTGAAAGAGTGCAGCCGAGCGGGCCTAACGCTATGGAAGCCCCAGAATTCTGCAAGAGCCCTGCATTGGTGTGCCCCAGGCTTCCGTTAGGACTGCTCATGCGGCGCCCATTATCATCCCACCACCCTGCCCAGGCAGTGCATGCGAAATGCAGGGCTCGTCAGCGGAGAACTCTGTTGGCCCATTGCTTTTCATGAGCTGTGTGTTCTTTTTGGGTGGCTGGGCCTATATTAAGGTAGGGGCCTGGGGCTGCAGCTCCAATAGCCCCTACGTTAATCCAGCCCTGCACAGGGTTCTGGTTGGTCTTGAAGGCCGGGCAACGCCCACTGGCATGTCTGAGCACGTGACGGACCTTTGATAATGGACGTACCAGTGGAGGGAGGTGGAGCCACAATCAAGAAAACTGAAGTTACTCCTTAACCACTTCCCGTCCTCCACATAGCAGAATGACGGCCGCAAAGTGGTTAGGTTATCCAGACTGGGTGTCATATGACGTCCAGAAGGATAAGCCGCTCGAAGGCGCGCAGCATGGCGATCGGTAGTGCAGTGTGGCGCTCTAACACACCACATCTCCGATCCTGGTAAAGAGCCTATGAAGTAGGCTCTTTACCATGTGATCACCTGTGACCAATCATATCTCATCACATGGTACCCAGAAAGTGACGTTTATAGGCTTTTCCTCTACTCACGCTGACAAAGCGTGAGTAGACGAGAGCCAATCAGCGACTCTCCTGGTGGGGGGGGGGTCTGCACTGATAATGATTATTGATTGATTATCTGCAACCCATCAAGGATGCCCATGAGGGATGCCCACTAGCGCAAACCAGGGATGCCAACCTGTGCCCACCAGGGATGTTAATCAGTTCCAATCAGTGGCCATTACGGATGCCAATTGGTGGCCATCAGTAATGCCTGTCAGTGCCTGCTCATCGGCGTCGCCTATCAGTGACCATCAGTGCTGGATATTTGTGCTGCTTATCAGTGCTTGTTAGTGCCTAATCATCAGTGCCACCTCATTAGTGCCCATCAGTGAAGGAGAAAACTTACCTTTTTTTTTTTTTTTTTACAAACTTTTATAACTGAAACAAAAACTTTATTTTATTTTTTTTAATTTTTGGTTAGCAAAAAATAAAAATCCCAGAGGTGATCAAATGCCACCAATAGAAAGCTCTATTTGTGGGGAAAAAAATGATAAAAATTTCATTTGGGTACAGTGTAGCATGACCGCGCAATTGTCATTCAAAGTGTGACACCACTGAAATAAGAAAATTGGCCTGGGCAGGAAGGGGGTGAAAGTGCCCGGTATCGAAGTGGTTAATGGTACCTACCTGCAGTAGAGGCTGTAATGTACTCACTACTTTGGCAGCCCACGTCTCCTACCTTTGCTCTGTTCAACGGGACAAAAAAAAGAGTAGAAGTGTCAAATGCCAAGGAGGATTTATTGGCCGCTGTAGCATGGAATGGAGAAGTGGCCCTTCAAACTGCAGGGCTGGGACAAGGGGTGGGCAGGAGGAACAGGTGCCCTGGGCACAGCAGAGAATACATTTATAGTGGGGGAGGGAGTGCTGGTTACCATCCTTGCCCTGGGAGATAGATGAACCTGTCCCAGTGTCATGTCAAATAGTGTCCCCCGTCGGATGTGTCAGCTGTGTACTACGCATGCGCAGTACACAGGACAAGCAGATTCCAAAAATATCCGAAGATGAACGGCACCTGCGCAATGAGTCCAGGTTGAAGCCCCACCATCCAAGTGGACATAGAGTTAGAATAAAAAGAGCCGAGCGAAGCGAGCCCGTGCCTGAAGCGTGGCGAGCGAAGTGAGCCCGGGAGGGGCCCTCTAATTACGTGCAGCCCTATGTCCACTTGGATGGTGGGGCTACCACCTCCACTCACGGCGCAGGCGGCATTCATCTTCGGAGATTTTCCGAATCTCCTTCTGCTCCGTACTGCGGTGCGCAGTACGGGGCGGACACTATCCGATGGCCGGACGCTATATGGCAGAACACCGGCACTGATAAGTCTTCTATTGCCGGGTTTACAAACCTGACCTGGTCTTTAATTGGATGCTCATTACATCTGTTTAAACTGTATTTTTAACAAAGCAGCTTACAGGGCGGTGATGACCTGCAAAGTGTACCCCAACGTCAACCAACCAGATTTCAGCTTGGTTTGTGGAAAATGAATTCTGATTGGCTGGTGACGGGTTTCTGCACTTTTTGCGCATTGTTCCTCGCCGTGTTAATTAAGCCCGCCTTATGTATAACCGTGTCAGAGCCTGCTGATCACTTTGCAGAGCTGCTATCTATATGTCCAGGTTCCTCCTCACTGTCACTTCTTCGTGTAAAAGTCTTCCAGGGAGATTATTAGGACAACAAGAGTGCAGCCGGCGCGGCTTTAGTGACTCAATAAACGTGACGCGGTTTCTGATGTAACCCAGCCGAGGAAGGCTGACCTCCTTCACACAACCTCAGAAATACTCTGCTGGGATTGCATGGCTTGGAGAAAAGTCTTGGAGGCTCAAACATGATTTAGAACTCCTACTGGGGCTGGAGATCCATATGGAAGATCAGAACGTTCCGGCAAAGTTCCCTCTTTTATCATTGTGAATATTAAAATGTTAAAGGTGGAGGCTGTCAACATTTTTATTAAATTTTTGGGGACTTTATATTTGACCAATAATGTTCTTCTCGATTTGCAAGGTACAAACACTGGTAAAGCCCAACTCCAGCTGAGACAGCCCCGACTACCCCCCACCTTGAAAAGGTCCAAGTCTGCATACCATAAAGAGACCCAACCAGTCTTATACAAGAAAATCCTCCCTGAGGCTTCCTGCAGGAAGTTACAGTGATGTACCCATAAAAAGATTCTTCAGTATTTGACATTACTGGTAGTGTTGCCAGTGTTCCCCCATAATACACTGTGGTTCCTTTGTCCTACATCACTGTAGGACTTGGCAGTGACTAAGGGGCACTCCTCAAGCCAGCATTCTGTACACATCGCATCCCTGAATTCTGCATTCTGTACACATCGCATCCCTGAATTCTGCATTCTGTACACATCGCATCCCTGAATTCTGCATTCTGTACACCTCGCATCCCTGAATTCTGCATTCTGTACACATCGCATCCCTGAATTCTGCATTCTGTACACATCGCATCCCTGAATTCTGCATTCTGTACACATCCATCGCATCACTGAATTCTGCATTCTGTACACATCGCATCCCTGAATTCTGCACTCTGTAAATAGCACACCCCTGAACTCTGCACTCTGTAAATAGCACACCCCTGAACTCTGCACTCTGTACATGGCACATCCCTGAACTGTGCACTCTGTACATGGCACATCCCTGAACTCTGCACTCTGTACATGGCACTTCCCTGAACTCTGCACTCTGTACATGGCACTTCCCTGAACTCTGCACTCTGTACATGGCACACCCCTGAATTCTGAACTCTGTACATGGCACATCCCTGAACTCTGTACATGGCACATCCCTGAACTCTGTACATGGCACATCCCTGAACTCTGCACATGGCACATCCCTGAACTCTGCACATGGCACATCCCTGAACTCTGCACATGGCACATCCCTGAACTCTGCACATGGCACATCCCTGAACTCTGCACATGGCACATCCCTGAACTCTGCACATGGCACATCCCTGAACTCTGCACATGGCACATCCCTGAACTCTGCACATGGCACATCCCTGAACTCTGTACCCTGTACATAGCGCACCCCTGAACTCTGTACCCTGTACATAGCGCACCCCTGAACTCTGTACCCTGTACATAGTGCACTCCTGATCTCTAGATTCTGTACATAGCGCACCCCTGAACTCTGCACTCTGTACATAGTGCACTCCTAATTTCTGGATTCTGTACATAGAGAACCCCTGAACTTTGCACTCTGTACATAGAGAACCCCTGAACTTTGCACTCTGTACATAGAGCATCCCTGAACTCTGCATTCTATACATAGCGCATCCAACTCTTCACTCTGTACATAGCGCACTCCTGATTTCTGGATTCTGTACATAACACACCCCTGAACTCTGCACTCTTCACATGGTGCACCCCTGAACTCTGCTCTCTGAACATAGCGCACATAGTGCACCCCTGAACTCTGTGCGTAATGCACTCCAGATATTTAATCCCCCTTTATGATCTTCCCACTGCAAATTGGCCACACCCACCAATTGATACAGTTTGGCGTGGAGGGGGGTGTGGTTCAGTTCCTGCGCCTATTTGCTGAGAAAAAAGACCTGGATAAATTGAAATAGTCTTACAGATACAACTAGAGACCATTGAGGGCAACTCTGATGCCGATGTGGCCCAGGATGAAATTGAGTTTTACACCCCTGGGTTAGAAGGAGCCGCAGCATGCAGCAAAGTACAAAGGCATTTAACACTCCCAGAAGTACTGAATGGCAAAGACCGCTGCACTAGAATGGAGGGATATTAGGAGACGTGGGCTGCCAGAAATGTGAGTGTAGCTTTTCTCTTGCAGGGAACTTCAAGTAGGAGTTTTCTATTTTTATTTAATAAAGACTGGGGGGAACTCTAATGTGATGGGGGGCACCTGATGTAAAGACCACTGAGTTGATGAGGAGGACCTCTGATGTGATAGAAGGGGACCTCTGATAAGATGGGGGGACTCTAATGTGATGGGGGGGGGGGGGGCTCCTGATGTAATGGAGGACTCCTGATGTGAAGTTAATTTCATCAAGTTGTTTGTGTGCATCGTTCCAGGCTCAGGTTTCCCACTGATGAATCACATTTGCAATTTTTACATTATAAACTTGGGAGGGGGGGCCAGGGCCATTTTTAAGGCAGGGCAAAAGGGGCAGCTGCCCTGGGCCCTGTCATTGTTCGGGGGGGGGGGGGGGCCCAAAGCAGCTGCCTCATACTTGCCAACGATCCTGGTTTAAATGCTACTAATGCTGCCCAGCTCTGCCCTATTGTTGTGTACAGATGACTCACCTGCAGACCC